>NC_091130.1:155702951-155922951 GCF_040183065.1 Periplaneta americana
ATTCAATTTACAAGCATACTTTCATTAAGCTATACAAATTTACGATGAAAGAGTAATGGAACGGAGAAAAATTCTCTCCGGCGCCGGGATTTGAACCCGGGTTTTCAGCTCTACGTGCTGATGCTTTATCCACTAAGCCACACCGGATACAACCCCGGCGTCGGACAGAATTGTCTCTGATTGAGTTCCAACTCTTGGGTTCCCTCTAGTGGCCGCCCTCTGCACTACGTCATAGATGTCTATGGACATAGGACCGAAGTCCACACATGTGCTGAGGTGCACTCGTTATGAGTGACTAGTTGGCCGGGATCCGATGGAATAAGCGCCGTCTTAAATCCCGGCGCCGGAGAGAATTTTTCTCCGTTCCATTACTCTTTCATCGAATGATGACGCAGAATATCTGCATGGAAATATCACATGTACTTCGGTACATTGAAATAATATACAAATTTATGCAATTAATATCAAGTATATTAATTCAATTTACAATCATAAACAAATCATCAACTGAGCTATACAGACTACCATTCAATTTACAGGATATACAATTCATCAGTAGAGTTATACAGACTGTCCGTAGTTGTAGCTGCGTGGTTTAAGGCGTTATGATATAAGCAATAAGGTATGCTTGCTGGATGAAGTTCTCATGGGAAAGGAATTTTGTCATGTAATCTCGACCAGTGTGTGAGACCGGTGCCCATATAGCTTCGTGATGAATTTTTAGGGCTATGATAGGTATACGGTTTTCGAAGACCAGCTAAACAGAGGGGGGATTACCGTACTGACTAAAAGTTAAACTGTACTGATTGGATGATCGTTCACCTCTGCTGAAGAATGTGGACCCTGCATGGGTTGTAGTGCCAGGGATTTTTTTAATTTTGTAATTATCTGCAAAGCGATATGTTAATACGCTGACCCATGGAAGATACAAAGGCCTCAGTGTTACGTGGAGCACACTGTATATATGCTTTTAATTAATGTAAATTGCATATGCCATAAAATTCTGTTTCTTTCGTATTATTAATTTAAGATTTCAACACACGCAGTCTGCAAACACGTTGCCTAGGTGACAGGCCGCTCCTATCTGCAGAAATGTTTATACTCGCAGTATTTGCTCAGAATTTAAAACAAGTGAACTCCTGTGAATTTGTGTTCAACAATTTTATAGTTGGGCGCAATGTTAAACAAGGAAAGCGTCGGCTTTTCACAACGAAGAATCAGGTTCACACTCCAAGCATTTCAATCGTAATTCGTGACGGAGGAAAACTTGTTCTAATGATAAATTGAGATATTTAGAGCCAACTGTATTATTATTATTATTATTATTATTATTATTATTATTATTATTATTATTATTATTGGAGGATTTATGGTGGATTTAGTGATTGATTCTTTTCAGAACATCGGACGCGTGATAGTAGGAGGAAGAAGAATTAAATGCATAAAATTTTCTGATGATATAACGTTCTTAGAAAAAGAGAAGAAAAAATGGTTTATTTAACGACGCTCGCAACTGCCGAGGTTATATCAGCGTCGCCGGTGTACCGGAATTTTGTCCCGCAGAAGTTCTTTTACATGACACTAAATCTAGTGACATGAGCCTGTCGCATTTAAGCATATTTAAATGCCATCGATCTGGCCCGGGATCGAACCCGCAACCTCGGAAGCACAAAAGGTCAACGCTATACCAACTGCGCCACTCAGGGCGACAGAAGAGAAGATGATACGAAGTTATATTATGATAAATGACAGCTGTGAGCAGTCTGAGATGGAGATAAATGCAAATAAGACGAAGACTATGGTTATCGGAAGAAAAATAAAGAAAGTAAACGTGCGATTTCTAAATAAGGCAGTAGTGCAAGTGGACAGCTTCAAATACTTGGGGTGTACTATAAGCAGTAACATGAGCTGCTGTCAGGAACTCAAGAAGAGGATAGCAATGGCAAAGGAAGCTTTTAATAGAAAAAGGAGCATCTTCTGCGGATCTTTGGAAAAAGAACTAAGGAAGAGACTAGTGAAATGCTTTGTGAAGAGTGTGACATTGTATGGGGCAGAAACATAGACATTACGACGAAGTGAAGAGAAACGACTAGAAGCATTTGAAATGTGGATATGGAGAAAATGGAGAGTGTGAAATGGATAGACAGAATAAGAAATGAAGCTGTGTAGGAAAGAGTGGGTGAAGAAAGAATGATGCTGAAACTGATCAGGAAGAGGAAAAGGAATCGGCTAGGTCAGTGACCAGGAAGAAACTGCATACTGAAGGATGCACTGGAAGGAATGGTGAACGGGAGAAGAGTTCTGGTAGAAGAAGATATCAGATGATAAACAACGTTAAGGCCCGGTTTCTTCAACCTTTGTTAAATTATAACAGTGTGTTATTCCATTTTAACTGTAAACTTAACAGCTGAAGCATTTCTTCAACTACTGTTAGTACCAACAGGCTGTTAAAACCTATGTTAATTTAACTGCCCAATTTCATGCAGTTAAATTATTTAACTCTCTGTTAGCATAGAAGTATCCAATATGGCTGGTGCGTTAGATGCTGAAGTTATATATCTGGATTATTTAGAAAATGATATCCATGAATACATAAACAGAGCGGATGATTTCTGTGATTTGACAGACCAGAAGTTCATACAAAGGTATAGGCTATTTTCTGCCAAGCCTCACTTTTCTCTTTCAACTTAGATCCGTTTGTTTGTTTATTCTCATTAATTGATTTATACTGCGAAATAATTTCCAGCAGAAGACTTCTCTAGAACGAAGACAAAATTAGTCCCACGATTTCTTTTTGTTCCTGTGTTTTCCATTTCACAACAGCAATACTAATACGGCAATATGCTGCTCCACGCTATTGTGATATAGATGATGGAAAGAAGCAGAAATAAAACCTGAGAGAATAGAAAGACTTCTATCGTCTCTGAATCAAACAACGGAAACAAGCGAGAATCGCAATTGTCAGAGTTCAGAAAACAGAAGTGAGCCTATACTTGGTTTTAGGTTATGGTTAAACTCTAGAATCTCTGGTCGTAACAGTGAGTTAACAAACAGAATGTTAAAATGTGAAATGTAAAGTTGAAGAAACGCAATCTTTTTAACAGCAATTCATACTTATCATCCACACCTCCACACCCTCTTACCTAGCATGTCGTTTTGTTTACCTTTCACTACCTCGAACCCGGAACATGTACCTTCTCTCTATTCCTCTGCACAGAACATCCTTCTACTCATCATCTTTCAGCATATCTATTCCACGCCTCTGGAACTCTCTCCCTGACCATGTCAGAGACTGTCGGACAATATCAAAATTCAAATTTAAATTAAAAAAATCACATTCTAGTTCGTGGAATTGCTTGTTGAACACATGTCAGGTTGCGCAACTTCACCTTAACCCATGATATATAGTAAATATTGTAACTATGCTGTTGTAAAATTGAAAATTAATATGTAATGTATTTATTATTACTATTATTATTACTATTATTATTATTATTATTATTATTATTATTATTATTATTATTATTATTATTATTATTATTGTCAGTTATCAATATCATCATTGCTATCTCTGTTTTCTTTCTTTTCGTTGTATTAGCTCGATGAGAGCTCTGTAATGTACTTTTGACTCTGTTGACCCTCTATAGGGCTTTAACTTAATTTGTATCATTTTCATCAGTGTTTGTATTTCTTTTTTGTATTTATATGTGCTATCTGGTAGGATGGAAGAGAAGGCCTTATGGCCTTAATCCTGTCAGATTAAATATATTATTATTATTATTATTATTATTATTATTATTATTATTATTGTCAGTTATCAATATCATCATTGCTATCTCTGTTTTCTTTCTTTTCGTTGTATTAGCTCGATGAGAGCTCTGTAATGTACTTTTGACTCTGTTGACCCTCTATAGGGCTTTAACTTAATTTGTATCATTTTCATCAGTGTTTGTATTTCTTTTTTGTATTTATATGTGCTATCTGGTAGGATGGAAGAGAAGGCCTTATGGCCTTAATCCTGTCAGATTAAATATATTATTATTATTATTATTATTATTATTATTATTATTATTATTATTATTATTATTATTATTATTGTTATTGTCAGTTATCAATATCATCATTGCTATCTCTGTTTTCTTTCTTTTCGTTGTATTAGCTCGATGAGAGCTCTGTAATGTACTTTTGACTCTGTTGACCCTCTATAGGGCTTTAACTTAATTTGTATCATTTTCATCAGTGTTTGTATTTCTTTTTTGTATTTATATGTGCTATCTGGTAGGATGGAAGAGAAGGCCTTATGGCCTTAATCCTGTCAGATTAAATATATTATTATTATTATTATTGTTATTGTCAGTTATCAATATCATCATTGCTATCTCTGTTTTCTTTCTTTTTCTTGTATTAGCTCGATGAGAGCTCTATAATGTACTTTTGACTCTGTTGACCCTCTATAGGGCTTTAACTTAATTTGTATCATTTTCATCAGTGTTTGTATTTCTTTTTTGTATTTATATGTGCTATCTGGTAGGATGGAAGAGAAGGCCTTATGGCCTTAATCCTGTCAGATTAAATATATTATTATTATTATTATTATTATTATTATTATTATTATACTTTTAACTTACAGTTAATTAACGCTATGTTACGTGAATTTTAATAAAGGTTGAAGAAACCGGGCCTAAGACAATTAGTAGATCGTACTCAGAAATAAAGGTAGAAAAGAGGGGAGATTGGAGAATGTTGGGTTTTCAGTGAAAGACTTGTCTCCTTGGTCAGAAAAGTATGAATGAATGAAAGAGTTGTTATATTTTCAGGCTGTTGAGGCATTCACGTTGTTTCCGGGAAACGAAACCTTGGTCCTCCGGACTTACAGCTGGACATGTTCTCACTCTCTAGGTGAAAGAAGTCATGTCGGTTTATCTATTACAATGCTGTGGACTCGTGGGCGCGCGTCACAGATCTGCAACTTGTCGAGTGTTGTAAACAAGCCGAGATATTTTCTGAGAGGTCCGCTCACGTCGTTAGCATTCTTGTGCAGGCAGACTGACCTCTCCGCTTTCAGTTCATAATTACGCAGCCTGCAGGGAAGCCTTGCTCCGATCCCAGGAGCTAACAGCTTCCATTTCAGAAAGCTCCTTCGACTGTCGTTCCATAAATGTCGCTGTATGATAAATGTGGAGGGTCAAGTGTGAACGCCGCACACACACTTCGAAAGTATTGAGGGAAAGGAACTGAGAGTACTTACGTCAAAGCTGTATTTTTATGTAGGTTTCCGAAATAAGATAAATTGACAACTGTGAGCTTGTAAATATCAAAATTCTTCCTCGTTCTACATTTCCATAGTAACCACCCGTAGTAAAACTTTCACTTTACGTGAAATTATGTCGAAATATGTGCACAAACTGACATCGCTCTGTTAGCAAACTTAAGGTCCATTCACAATGAAAATTAAAACATAAACACAGAAGTTTGCGCCCAGGCTACCAAATGGGATCATTCACAATGATTCACATAAGCATTGACATAAACGTTAGACGTTAACATGAAAGTTTGCAAACTCCAAACTTTCATAATTATGCTTACGTGATTTGCAAACAGAACACAATCGTGGAGCGCTGAAGTATACGACAGAATATGATAAAATGGCGTCGTTGTTATGTTTCCATGGTTACCAAGTATATTTGCTGTTATGTTTATGTTCCCATCGTGAATGATAGTATGACTTCTTGATTTTACCGTAACGTATATATTCTTAAGTTAACGCTTACGTTATGTTTAATTTTCATTGTGAATGAACCTTTACAAATCTTTTATAACTTCAACACAGTTACTCCAAAATGATCATTGCTGCATGAAAAGTACAGGGAAATCCTTTTTTTTTTTAATCATTACGTATATAGGCTACGTAGTGTTGCACATTGCTTGCAAGTAAATTACACAACATCCGACAGATGGCAGCACGCATGTCCTTTGGTAAGTGCACCATCTATCGGAGACTTTTTGAGCTTTGTGTTATGTTACAAACGTTAATTTTCTGAACAATGTTATATCTCGAACGAAGACATATTCACGTCAAAGCACGTAGTCTTAATTTTGTCTTCAGTGATAAACAGTTCATCGAACCTGATATGGTTTGCACTTTAAAATAATTTCGAATTTGAATTTATTGCTATAAAATTACATATATTTATAAACAATTTACAATTTCGCTACAGTGATACATACTTATCGCTTTTGAGAAACTCGGAGGTTTATTGCCGCCCTCACATAAGCCCGCCATCGGTCCCTATCCTGTGCAAGATTAATCCAGTCTCTACAATCACATCCCACCTCCCTCAAATCGATTTTAATATTATCTATCCATCTACGTCTAGACCCTTCAAAGATCTTTTTCCCTCTGGCCTCTCAACTAACGCTCTATATACATTTCTAGATTCGCCCATACGTGCTACATGCCCTGCCCATCTCAAAACGTCTGCATTTAATGTTCTTAATTATGTCAGGTGAAGAATACAGTGATATGTAAAGAATATTTTAAATATATAAAAATAATTTAATAATATAGTTTTGAAATTATTATAAAATAAAAATCAAAATCAAAAAGGGAAATATGGATATGGAGAAGAATGGGACGTGTGAAATGGACAGACAGAATAAGAAATGAAGCTGTGTTGGAAAGAGTGGGTGAAGAAAGAATGATGCTGAAACTGATCAGCAGGGTTAGGTATTTAGGCTATGCAAATTAATTTTATCATTTGTGTTTTTTAATATTGGTGTCGGTGGACATCGTTGGAGATTGATTTGTGCTCTTGGCGGAGATTAATGGAAATTTTGGAAAATACAATTATTTTGGAATTGGAGTATTAACTCAGTATGAATATTACTTTCCAAATAATTAATATTAAAGTTTCGTTGGATTCTGGTAAAGGTGCGGTATGGCGAATAGACAATATTTGTTGGATTGAGACTGTATTTAACACACATTCATTAAAACACTTACAGCCCTCAAATTAAAACTTTCAAATTATTATTAGCGAAAGTTGAATTCTCCGTCTTTTTAGTTCACTGTAGTTCCGTCGCTCTAATTTCCGGCAGCCAATCGCGTTGCAGGTCTGCTACATTTAAACGTGTGCGTCTTGTGATTCGCTGATGAAGACGTTTTTCATTTCTTAAGGCTCGATAAATACTTAATATAATCGCCCGCCATTTTGGCTCTTTCGTTGGCGTTCGCAGAAAGCACACGAATACGATATTTGCCGCTCAATTATTTGCTGAATTACAGTGCGTTTGATTTATCATCATAGGAGCTACGACATGATAATGTTTAACGGTGTGGAAAATAGATTCCTCGTATGGTAGCTCGGCAACGAAAGAACAAAAATGGCGAACGATACTACCTACCTAGACATTATAGAGCCTTCACTTCCTAAGACGTAAGCAAACAAGAGGAGTCACGCCGGGAATAGCAGCGTCGCGACTATAATTCAGAACACCTACAATACCGTGTAATATAACTTACTTGGATATATAACAAATTCAAATTCAAAAAATCGAAAAAAAAAAAAACCTCACAATATGAAATTCTCTATAAAACGACGCAATAGTAATAATTCGCGAATGTATTCATATTTCGCTATTAGAGTTCTCTTTCGCGATTTGTCACGTCTATTTTATTCTCATATTATTAATCAGAATCACTTAATTCGTAAATATTAGTAAAAATTTATTGTGTATGTATTAGGTCGTCATTTTTGCTATCTCTATAAATACCCGGCCCTGCAGATCAGGAAGAGAAAAAAGGAAAATACTGGAATAAATATTCCATGTAATAACACAATATCTTCCCTTTTTATATGTAGGCTACTTGATTTGAAAAATTAGTAACTAACAAATAAAATACCGAATGAATAATGGAATAAATAATATGAGCTACAAACTGAAAAGTAATAAATTAAAAAAAAAAAAACACAAATCAAATTTGCCATGTACCGTAAAGCACTTGCCCGGGGATGCAACTGGTGTTATTTCCCAACACTGACACAAAATTCAGAAAATCAATAGTGATGCAATTCCACGAGGCATTGGTCACTATTATCATGTCTTTTAAATAGCAAATCGTAAGTTTTGTTGTGCTTAATAAGTAGGCCCTATACCATGAAAGAGTGTGGAGGACAGGTAATTAGTTCATCCGAAGCAGCAACTGTGAGGATATTACATCAAGGGAACATTTGTTACGACATGAGGGTAAGTTGGCCCAAGAGTCGCTGTGAAGGAAAATATCGTTCACCGAACCCGCTGTTCTTTAGTTCGTAGCGAGGTAACCTCAGTGTAATTATCAAGAACAGTTAGTAGAAATGTGCGTTCAGAATTTTGTCGTACAGTCTTGCACAAAAGTTTTGTCGCACGGATGCTTTATAAGTCCCAGAATTTAATATTATCGTCCCATCTACGTCTCGGCCTCCCCAAAGGTCTCTTTCCCTCCGGACTCCCAACTAATACACTATATGCATTTCTGGATTCGCCCATAGAGATTAATTAGAATTTATAATAATTAAAAATAGTTAATAAATTATAATTAATATTATAAAGTGGCATTTATAATGTACTTTTAATATTGACAAATGAAATATTATCGTTAGTTTTAACATACGGGGACATCATTTTATTTTTACTAACATTTCTAATATTAACCTGGCTATACCTTTGGATCAAAGATTAAGAACCGGAAACACCGTTTGCTACCCCCTTCCACGACTGGAGTTCGATGATACTGGCGTAATATACAAACAAATCACTTTACTAGGTACAGGAAGGAAGAAAAGTAGTTCATCCATTTACGTAAACTAGGAAATATCGCGATTTTGAGTTTGATCATTTTCATGAGGTTTTTGTTTAATCAAAATACAGTACAGTATTAACAATGAGTGTTTTTACTCACGAACTGAGCTATCCATGCGAACGTATTCATTATGCAGTGTATATTATACTGTGTACAGCACATTAGCGTACAATATAGAGAATGAAGTTAAATTGAAAAATAATCATAATATGGATATTTAAACACATTTTTGAAAATGGTGGCCGTTCATTTCGATACAGGCTTCAGTTCTAATGTGCATATTATCACACTATAGACTATTGTACGTAATTCCAATTATCAGGTTCGTACTTCGTGTCAGTAACTCATGTTGAAATAATTCTGTGCCTGCTCTACAAAAGAGTACTTTACGTACTGTAAATTCAATCTTCACTTCTGCCCGATCCGAAAAGATAAAATTATTCAGACATGCTATCTACTGTCCGTCCAAGTGGTTACGTCGCAGCGTCGTAGAAAGGGAGGAAATCACGTGACAGTTATTTAAGTACTTTTATTTAAGTTTTTTTAAACAGTTGTATAATATTACGTAGACGTTCAATTCCTAACAGAAATTAATATTCTCAGAAAAGACCTAAAACAGCCAAGCCACTAGCATTTACAGAGAGGCGAATAGAAGCAGGTGGGGGAAGCTGGGATGCGACGTAGGGAAATGGAAAATTATGCAGTATTGAAAGCTCTTTCGTCATTGGAAAACGCGAACGTATTTTTGGAACGTACTGTTTACTATGACCGTAAGGCTACTATGACTGTATATGCGGTCTTGGATCTGTGTGGAGGACGGTTGAACTTCATTAGTAGAAGGGGTGGGAGTGAAGTACATTCAAAAACTGAGATGCAATAAAAATTGAAGTAAAAATAAAATGATGTTCCTATACATACATACATGTTTTTTTTTTTTTGTCATCTTCGTTTTGAAGTACGAATTATAATTTTTCTGGGTAGTGTTATAATATGGACGAAATTAGGAACACTTCTTTAAAAAAATAAGAGAATTGCATCTTAGAATAAGACGTGAAATTAATTAAATATGATTGATAATATTGTGTTATTCACTATTGCAATATTTAGTACAACAGTTATAGAAATATCTCCATAGGTTGTATCTTACAAACTTTCATATGTAAATTATAAATCTGATTTTGAAAAAAAAAGTGGGCGAAATTTGGAACACTTCCTTACCAGTCTGAGTACAGGCATTTCTACTGCATTATTGAACGGATTTTAGTTTTATTCATCATCTACGAGTTAACTTTTGAGGGAATGATGTACACGAAATAAAATCATTTTAGTACTTGTTTGTGTACAGGCATTTCTACTGAACTATTGGACGAATTTTAGTCATACCCATTATTATCTAAGAGCCAACTTATCAGGGAATGATATACGTACACCTCCTCAAACTGCTTACGACATTATAATATTAGCAAACCAACTTCATTTGATTTCCTTCGAACACAAATAATTAAAATGCATAAAGATTTTGTAGTCTCTCTTGTTGTAAGGTTGGTCAGAATGCTTCAATACAAACAAAACAAAAGACGATCCTATCCCACGCAGTTTCCAAATTCCAGGAAGCGTATTAACATTCCATGTTCGATCTAAATATAAGCTTGAATAAACCTCTCCAGACTCTGGAATTGAGTATTTTGTTGCTTAGAATCACGGAGGAAATTCCTTGACTTGTTTGTTTTAATAGCGCTCTGTTTTGATGGAAGGCCGTAACCAGCGATGATTGACGCGTGCATAATTAGATCATCCTGGATATCGACTCCAAACGTTTACATATTTATTTTTTATAAGGTTTCCATCTTTCTCGACATCGTAATATATCCATCTTTTTTCTTTCCTTAACACGGCCAGCATTAGAACTTTTCTGAAGCTTTGTCTTACAATATCGACCGTTGAAACGACAATGAGTATATGAAAGTCCTACAACAGGTCTCGATATTCAATTTATCAAATTTATTACCTACGAGTTATTTGAAACTCTTCTTTTCTTTGGGCAGAATTTAGATAGACATCATCATCATCATCATCATCATCTGGCCTGTTTCCTTTACCTTTGCGTTGTTACTGTGCGGCCAAGGGACGAGCTATCCGATGCAGGTCGCTGCTGTAGATTTGTCGTCATCAGTGGTTAAATTACAGACCTACCAACTTTCATGCATAAAGGAATATAGTATTTATTTGTCTTTAAGCACTATACTGGCAATTGATAGAGCTAAAATTCGAAGAAAGCAGTACGCATATAGAATTATGTATATAGGCCTACTATGGTTTTTAAAAGTTTACTATTTAAGTGTTTTTACAGTTTCAGATAACTTATAATAAAACTTATTTAGGCCCTAGATACGCGTATTTTAAAATCTAAAATCCATATATATAATTTGAACTGGTAATGGAAATTACGGGAAAACGGCTGAACGGATTTTAATAAACGACCCCTCATTTTGAAGCTTGGAACCCAAAGTTTTTCGGAAAAGTAGTAGTTTTCAGTGAAATGTCAATTTTCCTACATCATTTTCCTTTTTTCCAAAATCCATCTTTCGTCAGTTTTGATAACTAATTAATTGAATTCACGGCCGACTTGATTGAATTTCAGAACAAAACACACACTACAATAAACAATAGGCTATTACACGAAGGCCATGACCTGCAGGATTGCCGACATATTTAGAGCTCAATTCAATTTGTTATTAAAAACTAATTCTGCAGTGTATAATTTTCTGAGTACAGCTGTGTATTGGATATTCAAATCTATGAAACTTGAGGTGGTTTGATGACATTATTACCATTGGAAATTAAATATTATTGTAGTTAATATCATGATGCATCTATTTTTCATTAATTGTACATAATATTGATGCTATATTGATGACATGAATGTGAAACGTTTTGTGGTTATGTAAGTAAATGTAGAGAATATCTTAATTTAGATCTTCATTTCTATAATTTACTGAGTGGCTGCTATATATAACTACAAAACTTAAGATAATAATATTGTTATTAAAAATCAAATATTTTTATACTTATTAACCCAGTGGTGTTGGGTCTTTTTCATATACTTAATGACGGTGTAATGTAGATATTGATATATGTCATTGTCTTCAGTATTGGCTCGAGAGAGCGCAAAAATTACAGTTCCTAAGGAAAGATCAAAAGGTATTACTTACTGATGAAATAAGAGGCCTAGAAATTTTTGTAATCTCCAGATCATTTCAGCAAGATCTCTTAGTAGGATAAAATGATTTTACCGTCTACATTTCAAGTTCTACATGCAGCAGTTATACGAAAATGCTATTGTTCGAAAGTTTAGCAAACTTGACATTTTTTTAACTTTTGCCTACAATCCACAATGACCTGAAATAGCTACTGCTATCGTCCTGACATTGATACTTGCGATTTCGCGTTGAAACTCAAAAACTGAAGTTGGATAGGTTCAAGAAAAAGTATTTGGCCTAAAAAAAATCCATTGAGAGGGAGTATGTTTCATCATTATGGAAGCAAATAACTATCAAAAAGACAAGTATTCTTCATTGAAAATAAATCTGAAAAATTTTTATATGAACGTTTAACGAACTTAGTTTGCAGCAGCATTTGCTGTACAAGCCACTAGTAAGTTATATTTACATTTGATTTCAACTTGGTATAATAGTGGTAGGCTATATTTCACATCTAAATAAAAATTTACTGGATATTATATGAAAAGGCTAAGAGATCTAATATACGAGACGCGTGCATAAAGTAACTTCCCCACTCGTTCCACAGCTAGCAAACCATGTGTAGCGCGAAGCGACTGCGTGTACGTGATAGAGTAATGTCCTGGCATGGCGCATGCGCTAGCGGAACTTCCCGAGTGCTCTCAGTAGCTTCGTTGCATTGGTTGAAGATGGACGTTCCTATTCCAGCTCCCGCCGCGTGTGAAGTGCGGTCAGTGATAAAGTTTTTAAATGCACAGGGCATAGCGTCGATTGAAATTGATCGTCAGCTATGCTAGGTCTATGGGCAAGCAGATGGTGCGTTGCTGCTGTGGACAATTTTCAGCAGGACGCCAAAATGTGCATGACGAGGAGCGCAGTGGGAGACCAACCATCATCACAGACGACCTTGTGGAGCAACGCACCAATTGCTTGCTCATGACGTTAGGAAAAAGACCTTTGGGGAGACCGAGACGTAGATGGGAGGATAATATTAAAATGGATTTGAGGGAGGTGGGATATGATGGTAGAGACTGGATTAATCTTGCTTAGGATAGGGACCAATGGCGGGCTTATGTGAGGGCGGCAATGAACCTCCGGGTTCTTTAAAAGGCAGTAATTAAGTAAGTAAGTAATTAATTATTATCGATTGTGAATACGAAGTATATGAGGAAGTTCAATGTCTTTCTACGGAAGGATCTACAAGGCGTGCTGACAGAATTATAATTGACCAAGAAACTGGTCTCATTCTTGACCCCACTGTTAGGGGGTCGAAATTAATGAAGATCAACCAAAGCAAGTACATGAAGAGAAACGCAATATTTACCTTCCATGCTGTGATGATCTCAATCATAAATATAACATTCAAGATTGGAATGTCATTGGACTTATGTTTGTTGCGCGTAGAAGAATTCCCAAATTTACATTGAAGATCCTGAGAAAATTAAAGGTTCCTGAAAAGACTCTTCAGACAATTGCATCAACCATTTTAAAATCTTAATTGAACATCATCAATCACCATCTCTATTCATCTTTATATTATTTAATGTATATTATTTATTTTCAATAAATTTTTACGGTTTTGATAGCTACCACATCTTGTCGCAGAATATTATTATTTTTTAAATGTTATTGTGTACTTTTTAAACATTAATTTACATTTTCTTTTTTGTTCATTTGAATTGATTAGGATGCCGGTATTTTAAATTCAAGATATGGACTATCATTTCGATATACTACTACTCCAATAAAATATGAAAAAAAAAAAGTGATTTTATTCATTAACTAAAGTATTATTAGAAGCTGCATTTCCATTTGTGTAACATCAATATTTTCTGGCTCGGGTATCAACTGTTTAGTCGCCATATTCAATATTATTTATCTAAAACATAAGGAGTTATCTGGTCATTTAGCTTTAGATAAGTTACGGAAAGATTTATGTATTGGAAAACTGCTATCCGACGTTCCAGAAACACTTATCGAACAAATAGTGCTATCGAGTAGATATCTGACGTTCTAGAAACCGAATCAACGATAGTTTTGTTTTCGAAATTAAATAGAATATTATTCTTACTGTCTTCGTATAGTTATCTGATCATTTAGCTTTAGATAAGTTACGAAAAGGTTTATGTAGTGGATAAATGCTATCCGACGTTCCAGAAACACTTATCGAACAAATAGTGCTCTCGAGTAAATATCTGACGTTCTAGAAACCGAATCAACGATAGTTTTGTTTTCGAAATTAAATAGAATATTGTTCTTACTGTCTTCGTATAGTTATCTGATCATTTAGCTTTAGATAAGTTACGAAAAGGTTTATGTAGTGGATAAATGCTATCCGACGTTCCAGAAACACTTATCGAACAAATAGTGCTATCGAGTAGATATCTGACGTTCGAGAAACCAATCAACGATTGTTGTGTTTTCTGAATTAAATAGGATACTGTTCTTACTGTCTTCGTATAACTATTTTATTGTATAAGTTGCTGTAAGTTTGTGATCAGGGTTACGAGGTACAAACGCCTTCCTCATCCAAGACGCAGCGCAGGTGAAGTCCTTGTTTACCAGCCTGTGTGGAGCACTAAACGAGATGGACGCCACGTGGCGCGACTGCTTGTCTTTATTATGACAGTTGAGGGCGTTATGGCGCAGTTAACTGGGTATTTCTCGTACAGTGACGAGTTGCAGAGGCTGTAAACTGTATAACAACAAATCTAGACGAGTAACACGTCCCATCTTTCTCTACATTTCTTAAAATCATATTTGTGCACTCATAAATTATAACTGTGCTTTATTTTGGTTTCCATAACCTATTTCTTAAATCACGTTAAAATATTGACGTTTGAGTCACGTCACTCATCAAGCAGTTTTGACACTGGGTGTCTCTGTTGGAGAGGGAGACATTTACTTCTGCTCTTCGCTAAAAATTGGAGGAGCGAGTTTGACTGTAGTAGTAACAGCAGCAGTACTTCCTATAACGACTGTTTGAGCTGCAGAGCTACTTCAGCGTCCGAGCTGAACGTCAGCCTGATATAGGCGATATATTTTGCCTGGAACCTTCTTTTCGAGATAGGGTTTTATATATTTTTTTACAAAGTTTATTTATTTATTTATTTAAATTTAAATATACAGAATAAAGAATATAATTACAAAACAAACAAGAGAAATACAAATAAAATAATACAAGCAATATAAAAAGAAGATACCGTAGTATTAACAAAATTTGAGACCGAATGAGCAGCGCTCGTGCTCGGTCGCAGTTCAGATATAATATTAAAATAAAAAATAATAATAATAATAATAAAAATAAATAAGTAAAATAAAATAGGAACTAAAATATAATTACAGCGGAAATGGAATTATATAATATAATATTAACACTAGATAAGAATAATATCGCAAGTGAAAAGTAGGACTAATATATATTTCAAAATTATAGAATATAAATATAATATAGGTTGATTAATTCATACACATATGCTATAAATTTATTTAATCAAATTGAAGATATTAACACGTTTCTAAGTTTCTTGTTATATGTTAGTGGGTTACATGTTAGAAGTTTTGGGTGTAATTTAGTTAAAGCATTGTACAACAGAGGACAAAAATTAATGCTATGCTTTAGACCAGCAGGTGTGAGACATTTAGGTTCTACTAATGTTGAATTAATATTTCGTCTTGTGTCATAATTGTGTGTCTGTAATACAAACTTATTACGATTTTTATGATAAAATTTTAACAGCGTATACTTATAAATTTGTTCAATATTAAATGCATTAAATTCAGAATAAATTAATTTAGTTGGATAATCGAAACGTTTCTTCAAACAAATTTTAATTATTCGTTTTTGTAGTAAATTTAACATACTAAGATTAATTTTTGTACTTCCACCCCAAACAATTATACCATATTGAACGATAGACTGAATAATGGCCAAATAAACATTTCGTAGAACTCTAATGGGTAAGTAGCACCGAAGATTAACGAATTTATAAATTGTTTTACGAAGCCTCTTACAAAGATAAGTAATGTGATGAGGCCATTTTAAATTCTGGTCAATAATGATACCCAGATATTTGACATACGTGGTTTCTTTCAATGGTGGACATTTACAACTTTTGGGATCTAAACAATTTTCACTGTGTATTATTAGTCTATATTCATAGGAAGTAAGACATCCGACAAGAAGCCTACAGACTTCAATTCCACCCAGGAGAAAGTCATGCTTAAAATTCTGTCGTCCTTTGAAGTGCATGGTCCTCGACCAGATTTGAACCTGCAAACATGAGATCACTGCGGACGGCTTTAGAATCCTCCATATCAGTCATGGCGAAAATGTGACTCACGAGCACATTGTGGCTCGCAATGATAGCAATGCATTTCTCTTGCTTCCTACCTTCTCCAACCCCCACCCTCTCACTCACTGGAGTCAAACTCCGTTCCATTTGTATTTGTCTCTGACCTGCGAGTGGCGTATCGTCGCAATGTCTCTCTCGAAACCATGTACCTCTACAAAAACGAAAGTTTCAAGTAGGATGGGAGGACGCATTTTTTGCTGTCAATATGATGAGAATATTAAATGTATGATTTGTTTACAAGTATTACGAGGAAAACGGTTGTAGGCCTATAACATAAAATGGCATTATACTACATCTTACTCATGAAACATTAAAAGGTTAAGTGTTATTATTATTATTATTATTATTATTATTATTATTATTATTATTATTATTATTATCAGCAGATGTACGAATAACATGGTTAGATCTTCAATTTAAACTCACAGATTTACAACGTGATGTTAAATGAAAGCTAGATGTAAGGACTTGACAAATGTTAAACTTTTCAAATCTTTGCCAAAAAAAAAAATATCCGAAGCTTCGTTCATTCGTTTCTCTGTTGAAGCCATGTTCGCTATAACAACAATGAAAATAGTAAAAACCAAATTTAGATCACGACTGACAGACAAATACCTTCGTGATCAACTACGACTGGCAGTAAGTGACGTAATTCCTGATTTTGAAACTCTGTCGCAGAAACATTCTGAAGACAGTTAATTTTAGGTTGTAATAATGTGTCCTATGTTTCATTCTTCATTTCTTTATTTGTCACATGTACTAAACATTAGTTTGTAGCCTTGTACTGTATAAAATTATATTTGAGTGCTTGACTTAAGGAAAATGAAAATCCGTTAATAAGTCAGACAGTTCCTTCACTTCCCCTTCGGGTGTCCGCCTCCCTCCATAGGTGCTATGCACGTTGCAGGTTACACAGTGGCTCGGCGCACGATCACATTTTCGCCACGGCTGCTCCAGATGATTTATTGAAGATTTGTGTGAATAATATTGCCAACAATAGCAAAGGGTTTGCATAACTTGCAAGGAAATAATAATAATGATAATAATAATAATAATGATAAAAAGATGATGATACCCAGAGAAAAATAAAGAAGTGTAAGAAGTATTTGTGTACCTGGAAAAGGCATTTGACAGAGTGGATTGGAATAAACTTATGGGGATCCTGGATGAAATAATGTACAGTATATTGGAAAGAAATGAGGCTATTCCGTAACCTTTGTATGAAACAAGTGAGAAGATAGGAGAAGAAATGTCAGAGGAAAATTGAATATGGAAAGGAGTACGTCAAGGATATTCTTTATCATCTACTCTGTTCAACATTTAGTGAGGAGCTGTTTTCAGAATATGGGAAGAATGATAGTAGGAGGAAGAAGAATAAAGTGCATAAGATGTGCTGATGATGTGGCGTTGTTAGCAGAAGAGGAGACGATACTAAGGGATATGCTACTGGAGCTAAATGACAGCTGTGAGCAGTGTGGGATGAAGATAAATGCAAACAAGACGAAGACCATGGTTATCGCAAGAAAAATAAAGAAAGTAAAGTTGCAAATTCTAAATGAGGCAGTAGAGCAAGTGGACAGCTTCAAATACTTGGGGTGTACTATAAGCAGTAACATGAGCTGATGCCAGGAAGTCAAAAGGAGGATAGCAATGGCAAAGGAAGCTTTTAATAGAAAAAGGAGCATATTCTGCGGACCTCTGGAAAAAGAACTAAGGAAGAGACTAGTGAAGTGCTTTATATGGAGTGTGGCATTGTATGGGGCAGAAACATAGACGTTCCGACGAAGTGAAAAGAGGGATTAGAAGTATTTGAAATGTGATTATGGAGAAGAATGGAACGTGTGAAATGGACAGACATAATTAGAAATGAAACTGTGATAGAAAGAGTGGATGAAGAAAGAATGATGCTGAAACTGATAAGGAAAAGAAAAATAAATTTGTTGGTTAAACTCCGTTTACATTTCTAATTTATATAGTTTAAAGATATCCAAAACAAAGGAAACTTTTATAAATACTTAAAGATTAAATAAATCTCATTAACATCTTCAATGTCACGCTCTATAATATAAGCTATTCAAGTTTAAATAATTAATATAAACATTATAACAACAATCCATATTACAAAAAATATAAGAAAGAATTTTTCACTCGCTACGAAGAAATTGCCTACTGATGGATGCATATTTCTCTCATTTAATTATATTCTGTGATCTTAATTATTCCTGTAGAAAGTCAAATAACATAAATAACATTATTGAACTATGAAATGCACATTAAGAATATGTCACTGACTATTATCTACCTGTTACTTACTTACTTACTGGCTTTTAAGGAACCCGGAGGTTCATTGCAGCCCTCACATAAGCCCGCCATTGGTCCCTATCCTGAGCAAGATTAATCCAGTCTCTATCACCATATCCCACCTCCCTCCAATCCATTTTAATATTATCCTCCCATCTACGTTCCCACCTCCCTCCAATCCATTTTAATATTATCCTCCCATCTACGTCTCGGCCTCCTCAAAGGTCTTTTTTCCTCCGGTCTCCTAACTAACACTCTATATGCATTTCTGGATTCGCCCATACGTGCTACATGCCCTCTCATCTCAAACGTCTGGATTTAATGTTCCTAATTATGCCAGGTGAAGAATACAATGCGTGCAGTTCTGTGTTGTGTAACTTTCTCCATTCTCCTGTAACTTCATCCCTCTTAGCCCCAAATATTTTCCTAAGTACCTTATTCTCAAACCCCTTAACCTATGTTCCTCTCTCAAAGTGAGAGTCCAAGTTTCACAACCATACAGAACAACCGGTAATATAATTGTTTTATAAATTCTAACTTTCAGAATTTTTGACAGCAGACTGGATGATAAAAGCTTCTCAACCGAATAATAACAGCCATTTCCCATATTTATTGTGTGTTTAATTTCCTCCCGAGTATCATTTATATTAGGCTATTACCTACCTGTTATTAAACAAATTGTTAGATCATAGCTTTCATCTCATACAAAATCTAATGTAGTGTCCCAGTTATTGTTGAAGACCACATGAGGTTAGTGTCAGACGACAACCAACTGAAAGTCTTGTTAGCATGAGACACGGTTTTTAGACCGTTCATTTTACAAAGCTTTTTCTCGCATGAATAGATTGAGCCAAACATACAAAGTGAACTTCTTGCAAATGAACGCATTTAAGTGAAAGACTAGTTTGAAAACTATCTGCTAAAACGCGTCGCTTAACAAATGTATTCTTTTGTACTTCTATTAGTTATAACTGTAGACATTCCGTCAGATTATGCTGGGTTGAATGACAGTTTCTAAAAAGGAAGAGTTCTTTCCCCCACTGATTTAAATTCAAAAACCTCTCACGTACTGCCTCTTGAAATTGTTAATTATTTGCTTATCTTGAAGATAGATGTGCATGTAAACGGAGACTGAACATACGAACATACATGAAAGAGTTCTTCATTTGCAGATATGTTGTAATTTCAACGTCCCTGAAATTCTATGTGAGAAATAGCACGACGTTGCCTCAAAGCTAGTTGTGCTGTGGATGATCACACATTTTTTTACGATAGAAGATTCTCACTGAACGTACAGTAACACACACACACACACACACACACACACGCACGCACACACACATATATAATATATATATATATATATATATATATATAATTTGAACTGGTAATGGAAATTACGGGAAAACGTCTGAACGGATTTTAATAAATGATCCCTCATTTTGTGAGTATGGAACTCAAAGTTTTTCAGAAAAATAGTAGTTCTCAGTGAAATGTCAATTTTTCAACATAATTTTCCTGTTTTATAAAATCCATCTGTCGTCACTAATTTCATTTCAGTATAAAACAAAACACACACTACAGTAAATAATATTACACGAAGGCCATGATCTGCAAGAATGCTGACATATTTAGAGTTCAAATTAAATTGGTTATTAAAAACTTAACTTACTAAAAATAATTTACAGGTTCCATTCTGTGGTGTGTAATTTTCTGGGTACAGCTGTGTATTGGATATTAAAAACTACAAAACTTGAGGTGGTTTGATGACATTATTACCATTAGAAATGAAATATTATTATAGTTAATGCCATGATGTGATTATTTTTCATTAATTATACATATTAATGCTATATTGATGATATGAAAGTGAAACGTTCTGCAGTTATATAAGTAGATGTAGAGAATAACTTAAATTAAATTTTGATTTCTATATTTTTCTGAGTGGCGGCTTTATAGTATATGTTACTGAAAGCTGTAAAACTTACGTAAGATAATACTATTAAAAATCAAATATTTTTACAGTTATTAATCAAGTGGGGCTGGGTCTTTCTCATATATTTAATGGCGGTATGGTGTAGATATTTATATGCGTGGTTCTCTTCAGTATTGCCTCGAGAGAGAGTATCTTTCATTGTTATGGAAGCAAATAACTTTCAAAATGTCTGGTATTCTTCATTGAAAATAAATCTGAAAAATGTTTATTTGAACGTCTAATGAACTTATTTTGCAGCATTTGCTGCACAAGCCACTAGTATAATAGAATTGTAATGTTGTAATCCATAGTTCAGATAAGAAATTACTTATCGCCTGTATGATTTTGGTATATCTTGCGATCAGAAAGTGTTATACCACGACAAAAGACTAACTGAACTAAATCCTTTGCGAAAGAGACCATGTAAGTCTAGGGTCGACTAACAGACTGCTGGTCTCAAGTTCGCATGCCTCAGTAGAAGTGAACGATCATCCAACCAGAAGGTTACGAAGGGACCGGAATTTTCGTCATCCGGTGATTTCGTCACATATTACATTTTGCCACTGCAATATTTTGTCAGCGATTCACTTTTGTCGCCAATTTAATTTCCTCATCACTATTCGCCACCACAATTTTTCTCCCCTTCGTGTCGCTTCCCTTGATACCTATATAAAATGATACGTAATATAAAACTCCTACTTCATTGTGTTCATATTGTTCATTTCGTTTCCAAGGATACAGTCATTTTTTGGATTCGAAATCTTCAAGTTACAGGATTCATTGGTTTCAAAATCTTCAAGTTAAGGTATGGCAAAATTATTTCGATTCGTATAAAGTAATAGAGCAAGAGACAAGTTAATCTATAGTGGAGATATGTATACAAAGCACAAAATTACAAATACCGGGATTGTATGGAGTTGTGATGAACGCGACATTTGTAATTCACTGATGACTATTTTCTCAAGTAAGAAAAGCATTATAAAAGAACCTACAGAGCATTCGAACCGCCAGCAAATTGGGGTAGAATTGGAGCTGCGGAATGTGGAGCTGGTACTTCAGCGGAAGCTACGTCATCTATTTTACGACATACAATTATTATTTCGGTGACGAAATCTCCTCATTATTAAAAATGATGACAAAATGTATATGGTGACGATATATTTTCTGTAACAAATTCTCCTCAGTGATAAAAATTATGATGACAATATGTATTTGATGACCAAAAAACTAATAACAAAAATAGGTGACAAACTATAACTGTGACGAAATTTCCGGTTACGAGATGCCCTAGCATAATGATTCTGTTCAGCCACTAGGCCTGTAGCTGGCTTGTTAAACAGGATTTCACTATTCATCGCGATGTTGGATAGGTCGCATACACTGGACGAAATTATTGGAAAAAATTATTTCTTTCATGAAGACTCGAACCAACGCTCATTCCGTAATACTAGTCAAAGGCATAACTTCTTTGACTACGCAGGCGTTGGATACTACATTCTACGAAGTTTTACAATAGAAAGGACGAAATGTGAAGTTTGTAAACTGAAATTGTGCCAATTAAAATTTAGATTTCTTGATGATACTCGCATGTCAGAAAAACAAAATTATCTTGTTAAAGGTATAGGGGTAGGAAAAGTATTGGAATTAAAAAAATTGTATTTAATAATAACTTAATTAATTAATTAATTTATTTATTAATTTATTAATTAATTAATTTATTTATTATAATTAAACACAATGAACTCATTGTTTTAGGCCCAGTCAAAAATGAAAATTATAAAGAAATAGGCCTAAATATTACTTACTTATTGGCTTTTAAGGAACCCGCAGGTTCATTGCCGCCCTCACATAAGCCCGCCATTGGTCCCTATCCTGAGCAAGATTAATCCAGTGTCTACCATCATATCCTACCTCCCTCAAATCCATTTTACTATTATCTTCCCATCTTACGTCTCGGCCTCCCCACAGGTCTTTTTTCCTCAGGCCTCCCAACTAACACTCTATATGCATTTCTGGATTCGCCCATACGTGCTACATGCCCTGCCCATCCCAAACGTCTGGATTTAATGTTCCTAATTATGTCAGGTGAAGAATACAATGCGTGCAGTTCTGCGTTATGTAACTTTCTCCATTCTCTGTAACTTCATCCCTCTTAGCCCCAAATATTTTTCTAAGCACCTTATTCTCAAACACCCTTAACCTATGTTCCTCTCTCAAAATGAGAGTCCAAGTTTCACAACCATAAAGAACAACCGGTAATATAACTGTTTTATAAATTCTAACTTTCAGATTTTTTGACAAAAGACTAGATGACAAAAGCTTCTCAACCGAATAATAACAGGCATTTCCCATATTTATTCTGTGTTTAATTTCCTCCCGAATATCATTTATATTTGTTACTGTTGCTCCAAGATATTTGAATTTTTCCACCTCTTCGAAGGATAAATCTCCAATTTTTATATTTCCATTTCGTACAATATTCTCGTCACGAGACATAATCATATACTTTGTCTTTTCCGGATTTACTTCCAAACCGATCGCTTTACTTGCTTGAAGAAAAGTTTCCGTGTTTTCCCTAATCGTTTGTGTATTTTCTCATAATAATAATAATAATAATAATAATAATAATAATAATAATAATAATAATAATAATAGTAATAATAATAATAGTAATAATAATAATAATAATAATAATAATAATGGTTTATTTTAACTGGCAGAGTTAAGGCCGTTCGGCCTTCTCTTCCACTCAACCAGTATGATAGAAAATTACTTCATTGCTATGAATATAACATAATTAATACAATACAATACAATACAATACAATACAATACAAAGCAATACAATACAATATAATACATAATTAATATAATAAAATGACGATTCTGTTTATCTTCACAACTCCAATAAAATAATAATAATAATAATAATAATAATAATAGTCATACCTAAATTAAATTAAATTAAATTAAATTATTAAACTTGATCACAATTATAACTTCAATTTGACTGCGCCCGTAAGAAATCGTTTAGCCTTTTCTTGAAAGTGGTTATTGTCTGGCAGCCCCTAATCTTCTGAGGTAGAGAATTCCATAAAGGTATCGGGGTAGGAAAAGTATTGGAATTAAAAATGTTTATATCTAATAACTTTATTTATTTATTTATTGTAATTAAAGTCAATGAACACATTGTTTTAGGCCTACTCAGAAATAAAAATTACAAAGAATTAAATATTAGAATTTACAATTAATATTCGTAATCAGTAGGGGAGATTCGGGTAGTATCGGACATCGGGTAATATCGGACAGTGCGTTTCTTTCATCTACCACCATCTGATAGTACCTGAATGACATGGTTACGTTTCTCTATGCGACATCACTGAAACGCAACCATGTCAATCAGGTACTAACATCGTGTGGTAGATGAAAGAAACTCACTGTCCGATATTACCCGATGTCCGATACTACCCGACTCTCCCCTAAGTATTAAAATATTAATATTATAAAAGGACTTGCCTACGAGCCAACCACAGATAATTCTTTTAAATTCCTCCTTGGTCATATAATATAGCCTACCTAAATGAATAGGAATTTTATTAGACACTATTAAAGTCATGATTTCAAAATTATGTCTAGTGTTGGTTAATCCAAAACGTGGTGTATCAAAGAAATCTGTCTAGTGTGATAATTGTGAAAGTTATGAACAAATAGCAATAATTAAAGTATGTATAGGACCGTGACAGTCATTATTTTTCTCTCTTAAAGAGAGGACGGCAATGTTCGTACAAACGGGAATTTGTAATGATTCTTATCTGTTGCAGTTTAAACACTTTGTTTGTTTGAGTACTGTACCCCCAAAGTAAAATTCCATATGTTACATTGCTATTAAAATTGCAAAGTATGCTGCCTTTATGTAGGCCTAATTTTAAGAGAGAAAAACTTTCAAGCTTCTCAATAAATACAAATTTTTAGGCAATTTTTCACAGACGTATTCATATTGTTCCCACTCGAGTTTCGTGTTCAATATGATGTTCCCAAGTGTGTTTCGAGTAGACTGCAATACCCAAATATTAAAATAACTGTTGCTATCGTAAGATTGTAAAGAAAACATTAATGACTTACAAATTCGCTCCGGCGCCGGGGATCCAACCCGGGTCCTCAGTTCTACGCACCAAGCGCTCTAACCACTGAGCTACGCCGAAGTTCAATCCATAGCACCGGATCAAATCCATCTCCTCTAGTGTTTACTTTTTTTTGGCCTTACTCCATGTTCGACATATATTAAGTCAACTGCCGTTATACAAGAAGCGCACTCAATTGAGTGACTTGGTGGCCGGGATTTCATAGTATTTCGGAGTGAATTTTTCTCTTCTAATAACTATTGTCACCATAACAGATAAATTCTGTAGGACCAAAAATTTATCTTTACGTAGTTTAATGATTTCGTTTTATCTTCGTTTGAAGCGAGACCACTTGCATTACGCCATGTTTTTGCTTCCAAGTGATATAAAGATGATTCGCTTTCAAGTATGTTTAGATCCCTGTGATTGCTGAAAATAGTAGTATCGTCAATATATTGTAAGAATTATCATGCAAATTATAATTTATATCATTAATTGCAACTAGAAATAAAATTAGTTCAAAAATAGAACCTTGGGGAACACCACACTAAACAGTTTTAAATTTAACACAATATTTTTAATTATTAATTACAACATGTTTTATTCCAACAAGATACGAGTTCAATTGTAATAGTAATATGCGTTACAAGAGCGGTATGTTGAAGTTTTCATGTTCGAGGAAAAGTTTGAAAAAGCGAAACGTAGTTGAGCTTTTTTAATATCCGAGAATTGAAAGAAAACATACCGCTCGTGTATCGTACATTATTTTGTGCGAAGATCGTTTATTACATACCTGATAATTAGTTGCAATGAAATCTCCATCTTGGTTTCTGTTCAATGACGGCAAATTTGCAAAACAAAAATATCTATCTTCAACATTGTTGCTTTAAAATATTTTCTGTGTTTACTATACTCCAGCAGGCCGTGATATACGTCTGTCTTTTTTTTCCCCCAGTCTATAAGTGCGAACTTAAAACAAACGGTAAGGTTATGTAATGATTTATTTTTCATTTTAATATTTTAACAATATTATTTATATAACATATTGCAGTAATAACATCGGCAAGTTTAATTTTGCCGGTCAAGTAGATGTTACTTGCATCACGAATGCAGTAACTTTAGTGGAATTGTTAAGTTTACTTAAGTTTTGCAAATATTTAAAGACAATAATTTACAGTGCAATTTAGGTGAAATTGCAGTGGTAAGTTTCCAATTTATAATCATTACTATATTGAACGTGTTTAAAGTAATATGTTAAAAGCCTAAAGCAGTAAAATCAATATGTCACTTAAGCGGTAAGAAGAGGGAAATTGTTATGTGTGTTAGGTTGGGAATACTGAATGTGGAATTTTAGACTTTCCGCGGATTGGTTTTGTGCGGAAACCAAGCAAATACGCACGATCTCACACAAACGTTCATTACCTGTGATGTCATAATATTTTAATTTTGCTATTAGGATGCCGTGTTGAATCAAATCAAATGCTTTACTAAGATCACAAAAATTATGAGATAATGGCAATTTATTACGTTCAATATCCCAATGTTAATTGTGTTAGAGATGTAACCTTCATAAAGCTGTGCACGGCAGGGCTGTACTTACAAGGAAACAAATATGTACTTGATAGCACCATCTGGACTCCTCGCTTCGAGTTCCCGCAGTAATTCGTTGCACCTCTTTATTGCGCTCTGTCTGCCTTTATTGCCCCGTGTTGAGCTCCTGCTTTGATCACCGACACATCCCCTTTGGCTGAAAAATCATAAATCCTTCTCGTGCTGCCACATTGTGACAATGGGCCAGTGATGGCACCAGGGCCGTGCAAAGAGCAGACACGAGCATTTTCGGCATTTCTCATCTACGTACATTTGTGGTTCCAACTTAATCATAAGAGAAACATATTTTTGTGAACAACTTCTTCGTCGTGTTCTATAGTTCATGGATAGACTGACCCTAATCACGGTAGTTCCGGTCAAAGTTACAGATACCACTTATCTGCTGCAAGATATTTTACTCCCCCAATACTATTGCCATTATTATTTTTAGAATTTTTATGGAGAGGAAAATAAATATCAAAGGTTTAATGGAATAGAAAGAGAGGTACCGAACGACAAAGATTCCCTCTATCATCAACCATGTTCAACATCTACTTGCAGCAGGATTTAGTAAATAACTATTTTCAGAACATGGGAGGGGTGATAGTAGGAGGAAGAAGAATAAAGTGCAAAAGATATGCTGATGATATGGCGTTGTTAGCAGAAGAGGAGATGATACTAAGGGATATGCTACTGGAGCTAAATGACAGTTGTAAGCAGTATGGGATGAAGATAAATGCAAAAAAAGACTAAGATTATAGTTATCGGAAGAAAAATAAAGAAGGCAAACGTGCGAATTCTAAATGAGGCAGTAGAAAAAGTAGACAGTTTCAAATACTTGGGATGTACTATAAGTAGTAACATGATCTGCTGCCAGGAAGTGAAAAGAAGGATAGCAATGGCCAAGGAAGTTTTTAATAGAAAAAAAAACATTTTTTGTGGACCGTTGGAAAAATAACTAAGCAAGAGAATCGTGAAATGCCTTGTGTGGAGTGTGGCATTGTAGGGGGAAAATGCTTGACCATTACGACGAAGTGAATAGAAACGACCAGAAGCATTTGTAATGTGAATATGGAGAAGAATGGAACATGTAAAATGGACAGACAGAATAAGAAACGAAGCTGTGGTAGACAGAATGGGTGAAGAAAGAATAATGCTGAAACTGACCAGAAAGAGAAAAAGTAATTGGTTGAGTCACTGGCTGAGAAGAAACTGCCTACTGAAGGATGTACTGGAAGAAATTGTGAACGGGAGTAAAGTTCGGGGAAGGTGAAGATATCAGATGGTAGACGACATTAAGGTATGTGGGTAATATTTGGAGATTTAGAGGAAGGCGGGGAAGAGGGAAGGTTGGAGAATTCTGAATTTGTATTGAAGGACTACCCTTGGTCAGAAAACTGTGAATGAGTGAATAAATGAATTAAAAATGTGAGTAATATTAATAACAATTAATTCTCTGTTGAGAAGCTTTTATCATCCAGTCTGCTGTCAAAGAATCTTAAAGTTAGAATTTATAAAACAGTTATATTACCGGTTGTTCTTTATGGTTGTGAAACTTGGACTCTCACTTTGAGAGAGGAACATAGGTTAAGGGTGTTTGAGAATAAGGTGCTTAGGAAAATATTTGGGGCTAGGAGGGATGAAGTTACAAGAGAATGGAGGAAGTTACACAACACAGAACTGCACGCATTGTATTCTTCACCTAACATAATTAGGAACATTAAATCCAGACGTTTGAGATGGGCAGGGCATGTAGCACGTATGGGCGAATCCAGAAATGCATATAGAGTGTTAATTGGGAGGCCGGAGGGAAAAAGACCTTTAGGGAGGCCGAGACGTAGATGGGAAGATAATATTAAAATGGATCTGAGGGAGATGGGATATGATGATAGAGAATGGATTAAACTTGCTCAGGATAGGGGACAATGGCGGGCTTATGTGAGGGCGGCAATGAAACTTCGGGTTCCTTAAAAGCCAGTAAGTAAGTATATTAATAACAATGAATAAATATTTTATGTAACATAATTTATGTGTTAAGTAATTATTCCTACATTCATAACAGAAATCGTATTTGACATAACATTATTTGTGATTTTTCTTGTTAAGTTTATTTATACACACTTTAACATCTGTGGTCATATCGCGTGTGTAGAATCTTTGAGTATACCAGTAGGCCGTTTTACTATTGTTGAGTTCCTGTTTCTATTGTCGTATGTTATTGAGGGCTTGTATTCATGTAACTAATTTTAGATTTTGATTAATGTTTATGATAACTTATTGGTGATTGAGGAGGTGGTGAATCATAGCCTATGTAAATTTCCACTTTGGCGTTTCCTTGGCTGGCTTGAACCAGGGACCTCTCGAATCCTAGTCTCAAAGTTTTATCGTCTGAGCCAGCTCGCTTGGACAGGTTTGAGAATTAAAAATATTAGTTTATGCATAAGATCTGGTATGGTATTGTTAATTATTTCTCTTAAGTCTATAAAGAATTGCTGTACAGTTCAAAGTAAGGGTTGCTTTAAATCTGTATACTAGCCAATGACAATCTGTGCGCTAGAAAGAGAACGGACTGGATATAAAAATGATTACGGGCAATTTATTTTCCACGACCTTACGGATAATAGCATTTTTTTATGTCACTGCGTAAAATATGTAATGAAAAGTGTGTGTAATTTCACGATAAATTGCCTCATTTTACGTTCTATTTCTATGTTCAGCTTCTATTATTACAGCGTACCTCATAAGAACTCCGATACCAGATTCTTGTAGCGCTGAAATTACTTTTACTACGAAAGGTTCCGAAAAATTTACGGCACAGGAAGTTTTCGTGATAATGTGCAATAAATTTACCATAATATTAACACAGCAAAGCAGTTATTACTTGTTCAGTGATAAAAATAGATATCAGAACATGACACATCTTTTTTTTTTCATTATTGCCTACTTTTTACGCTTTTAGAAATTGAATCGGTCGGAGCTAAAAGGAATTAAGTCAAAATATGAAGTTTTGAGTTATGCAACAATTTGAACAACTGATGTCATGCGCATCCCACGGTGGAAGAAGGAACTAAGACTTTTAAATATTCTTTTGTCTTATACAGTATAACATAAAAATATAATATTTGTGTTATTAGTGGAATATTTTTTGCTTCTCCTGAAAAGTTGTGAAAAGTGACTTAATTCCTTTTAGCTCCGATCGATTCAATTGTACAAGAGAGACTTTTTCAATCCAGACCATTAATATATACTGTATAGGTCTACGACGTAATTTATAAATCGTACTTTGAAATGTATGTATTTATTTACACTGCAAGTGGGCAAGCACCCGGTGGCAGTGGTATACACAATATAAACAATACACAATAAAATTACAATACGCAATACAATTATACAATACACAATACAATTATACAGTACACAATACAATTATATACACAATACAATAAGAATATACAATACAATTTAAAACAATAATTACAATTAATAATAAAACATAAAATAACCTGATTTTACAATACAACCTACATATGTATAGACCCTACATAAGTTTCAATAGTCTTTCATTTTACTCTTATCTCACTCACTGTAGTGGCACTATGACGCATTTCACTGACACTTTAGGACACATTTCACTGACACTATAGAACACATTTCATTGACGCTATAAATTATCACTGATCGGAACTGTTCACTGCACTGTGAAACCATAACTTCACTGACTCACCTCGCTTCACTGATACAACAGTTCAAATAAGTCAAATAATTACATCCTTATGCATACTTATAAACAGAACTACATTTAAACTAAACATTTCTAGTCTAAGACCCTCTTACACGCTATTTTTAAATAATTTACAATTCAAACCAAGGGAGTAACTCGTCAGGATAAATAAATAATAATTTTACCGTACCGGGAGGCGAAATCACAATCTCTGGTACGGATGTCAGGCTTCTTATCACTGGGCCACACACTAAATACCCTAGTAACGCCGCACTTCTATTATTGTGACGTTTTGTTAAGTGACCTAAGTTCTGAATTGTCAGTCAAGTTACAGCGAGCTCAGAATATGTGCGTCAGATACGTGTGCAACATCCGACGGTATGATCACATATCACCGTCCTTCGCAAGTCTCTCGTGGCTCCGACTTAAAGAACGTAGAACTTTACACTCTTTGTCTTTACTCTTTCGAATTCTGCACACTTCAACACCAAATTACCTTTCGTCTCGTTTCTCTTATCTATACTCCAACCACGACGTAAATACCAGATCACTTATCTGTGGCACGCTAAGTATACCTCTTCATAGAACATCTTGTTATTCATCATCTTTTACAATATCCACCTCGCGTCAATGGAATTCCTTGTCACAAAGTATTAGGGGCTGCAAGACAATAAACACCTTTAAGAACAGCTTAAAAGATAACCTTATTAGCATTTCACTCCAATCATACTGATTTAAACTATCACTGACTACATTGTTACTTTTTTCTTTAGACATCATCCTGATTGTGCTGTATTTTAATTGTCTCGTAATAATCTCTTTCTATTATCTAATATTATTTGAAATATATTAACATTCTATGTATTTTAGTTTAATTCTGCTACACAGTTTATTTCAGTGTTTAATTAATAGTTCATAGTATTTTGTTGTTTAATTTGTAAATAACTTTTGTATACATGTAACTCTCATCTAAATCAAATTGTTGAATTCTTTGTAAGTTCATGCATATGTATATACACTTTTTGCTGGTTGAGTGGAAGAGAAGGCCTTACGGCCTTAACTCTGCCAGGTAAAATAAATCATTATTATTATTATTATTATTATTATTATTATTATTATTATTATTATTATTAAATATATAAAAAAATAATTTTGCACAAAATTACCACAAATTCACTATTTGCATAATAATTCATATTGTCCAACGGCGCTGAGGACCTTGGGATAACGAGATTGCTTGGGCATAGGTTCGAATCTTATTGGGGCCTACTACCAAATTACGTTTGTTCAGAGGGTTTTCCCAGCTATAAGGCGAATGTTTGGTAATTCCACGAGACTTGTCGCCTTTATACCGCCAAATACATTTTTTTTTCATAAATTCCACAGACTTCGTTGGCGCTACAGGTCTATTATCTACAAGATTAATTTACAAAATTTGATAGGCCTAATCTTATACAAAAATAATGCTTACTTATGGCTTTTAAGGAACCCGGAGGTTCATTGCCGCCCTCACATAAGCCCGCCATCGGTCCCTATCCTGAGCAAGATTAATCCAGTCCCTACCATCATATCCCACCCCTCTCAAATCCATTTTAATATTATCTTCCCATCTACGTCTCGGCATCCTTAAAGGTCTTGTTCCCTCCGGCCTCCCAACCAACACTCTATATCCATTTCTGGTTTCACCCATACGTGCTACATGCCCTGCCCATCTCAAACGTCTGGATTTAATGTTCCTAATTATGTCAGGTGAAGAATATAATGCGTGTAGTTCTGCGTTGTGTAACTTTCTCCATTCTCCTCTTAGCCCCAAATATTTTCCTGAGCAACTTATTCTCAAACACACTTAACCTCTGTTTCTCTCTCAAATCCAGAGTCCAAGTTTCACAACCATACAGAACGACCGGTAATATAACTGTTTTACTTTTAACATAGGAGTTGAGCGAAGGCTAACAGCCCATCACCGTAAAAACACAGCTTGTTATGAAACTCCAAAATAAACTCGGAATGGGACTGATTCTCTGACAGGTATGGATTACTATAATAAATATAAAATGAAAGATTGCACTCGCACATACTGTACAGCTGCGGAAAAAGTTTGGACATACATAGATTTGTAATCTGCTAAAATATCGACTTGCTCATTGGATGAAAATTGTAAATTAGTTAACACAGCCATCAATATCAGCATATGGAAATTGCTCGCGTTTATTAGTGAGGACGTGTAAATTCTTCAATATTGTAATACAGTTTCTTTAAGTTTTTTTCGGACCAACAGGAAGTGAGCTCTTTGTCTTCCTGTACATAACCATTCGAACATACAAAATGGCTGTCGAATTCAACGAATTATTTTCTGTCGCACTTTACTTCTGTCGTATTATCTTGGTGGGTTTCTCATGTAAATGATTCTCTGCTCTCAGCTTACAACTATTTCGTGAAACATGGTTATGCAGTACCTGAACGTTCAATGCTTCAGGAGCATGATTTATAGACTTGCTTAAAATATCTACGATTTTGACGTTAAAATATCTGGGATTTTGGCGTTAGTCACAAAATTCTATTTAATAAGCTTTGTAAAGACATCTTCATGCTTCACCATCGCTCATCTATACTAGTAATAAATCTGTAGCCAAAATGTTTCTGGTAATTTTCGATTTTCCAAAAATAATTGGTGTTAACATGTATAATTAACCATCCTGAAACCGAAAATCGCTTTTTTGAAATTTTTGTATGTATGTATGTATGTATGTATGTATGTATGTATGTATGTATGTATGTATGTATGTATGTATGTATGTATGTATGTATGTATGTATGTATGTATGTATGTATGTATGTATGTATGTATGTGTGTATGTATGTATGTATGTATGTATGTATGTATGTATGTATGTATGTATGTATGTATGTGTGTATGTATGTGTATGTCTGTCTGTCTGTCTGTCTGTCTGTTACCTTTTCACGCGATAATGGCTGAACCGATTTATATGAAAATTGGAATATAAATTAAGTTCGTTGTAACTTAGATTTTAGGCTATATGGCATTCAAAATACTTTTTTTTTAAAGGGGGGTTATAAGGGGGCCTGAATTAAATAAATCGAAATACCCTTATTATTAATTTTAATGAAAAATATTACATAATAAAAGTTTCTTTAAAAATAATTTCCGATAAGTTTTATTCTATACAAAATTTTGATAGGACTGATATTTAATGAGATAAATGAGTTTTAAAATTACAATAACAACGCCATCTAAGGCGCTGTAAAAGGTAGCATGCCATGAAGGCACTTGGGGAGCATGGAGGTAGAGCCCCATGCTTTACATGACCTCGGCACTAGAATGAGGTGGTGTGGTCGGCACCACGCTCTGACAGCCTTTTACCCCCGGGAAAGACCCGGTACTCAATTTTATAGGAGGCTGAGTGAGCCTCGGGGCCGTTCTGAAAGTTTGGCAACGAGAAAAAATCCTGTCACCACCTGGGACCGAACCCCTGACCTTCCAGTCCGTAGTCAGCTGCGCTGTACTGAAATAAAAACAAATGACTTCATCTATAAGGGGCCTTGGACAACAACAATCGAAAGCTATTAAACATAGCCTACAGAGAATGTTTCTGTGTTTGTATGAAGTAATATCGGAAGCTAATTAATTGTTTAATTATTATTTCACCATTGTAAAGTGTAGTTTCTCTAGATGGACATAATTCTGCAATGTTATTACAGTAACTTCTGAAACATATAGCAAGTAATATAAAATATATACATTAAAACTAAATGATATGTCAATCTTCATTAAACTATGGTTGCATGTAATAACAAATAAGAAACATGTTAAAGGAATTGTCATTGCACCAGATGAGTGTCTCTGGACCAAAATGATCGCATTTTAATTATTTAAATACAATTTAAATTAAGTAACATATTAAACGATTTATCCTTCTATCAAACACGAATGTTCCCTGGATCAAACGTCCTATTTTAATTATGTAATTACCAGACATCGGATTCTAGGGCAAATGCCTATTTTGTTTCTTTAGGAGAAAAGTAAAAATAATTATTAATATTTGTGTTTCATGGAAATTGAAAGGTATTCAAAGAGTTTTATAGTGCCCTAAAATGCCCTAAAACGGTTATTAGAGCCTAATTTGTTAATATTCGCCTAAAAATGCCTAACTCACTGTAAAGTTTCGCATTTTACTCTTACTTTTTATAATTTATACATGCATTCACTGCGAAATTTAAGGCATTTAAAAAGTGGAAAGTTTGCTTCACACCGGCCATGAAACCATTGATAAAGGAAACAAAATGTTTTGAATCTCACGACACTCTCAATAGATTTCACCGAATTTAACATGTTTGGAGGCATAAATGCCGACAAAGAACCAACCTTAGTTTTGAAGCAGGCAACAATCACAACATGTGCTGCTACCGATTCAGAGATATACTATACTATAAAAATGACTGTTTTCGGTCTGAAACCGATTAGCTGTACTGCCCTTCAGAGTGTCATAAAATCACAATTTTTGGAGAAAGAGTGTTTTTGAAACATTTATGAAAAGTCGTAAAACTGCGAATTAGTAGGGTAAACCGTTACAAAATATTTAAAAGAATGGCCCTCCTAGTGTTAACACTACCAGGAAATGCAACAATAAGTGGAACTTTGTATTTTTGTCCAATTGAATCTCAATAACAACGGTTCATTTGAATGCTCGTTAACAGTTGCTCTTTCCCTCACCTTATTTGTGTTGAGAAGTTTTGAGCGGTAGGACGTTTTACTATGAAGTTTAACGCGATAATGCCGAAAAATATAAGTGCAAAATCTACATTGATCCGGCAATGGCTAACAGAATATTCAGAATTCACTTATGATGGAAAAATAATATTCTGCAAGATTTGTAGCAAACAGGTATGTAACAATAGTTGAAATATATAAATTCTATTAATTTTAATGAGTAGGCCTATAATATTTATACATTGACTGAGCTATCCTGAGGTATAATTCTTTTTAAGACCACTACACTTTAACCTTTTAAATTCCGATAGTTAAAGTATTTGCAGGTCATTAAAATTTTGATTGTTCGAACCCACTAACTTTGTGATAGAAATACGGCAATACAACAATTATGATTTTATTTTAATTCAGTTTACTTTACATTTTTAGATTTCGCAAGAAAAGAAGTGCCACCTAAAGCAGCATGTGCAAGGAGCGGCTCATAAGGCTAAAGCTCAGCAGAAAAATCAACTGCAACAAACTTTACTAACACAGCCTACTTCATCCAATCTCAGCAGAAATAAGTATGATACCTTGATGTGCCTAAAATGCCTATTTTCATTAAAATAGAGCCTAATTTTACAAATTTTGAGCTTATTTTAGGCGCCTAAAACTGCAATTTTTAGTGCCTAAAAATCCGATGTCTACTAATTACTTTATATTTATTTCTAACGGGTGCAGCGGAGCGCACGGGTACGGCTAGTTATACATATTTTTCGATACTTGTAACTTTCTCGCACATTGCAAGACACAACATTGTTTGTAGCTGTGTTGCCAAATCTTTCGTAGGGATGCTTTGTTTTATCGCTAGCTATTGTTATGTTTACGTTGGCGCTTTAGTTATGTCGTCATTGGCGTTTATGATAGCCCTTATAAACAACAGTTGGCGCAAACGTAATCCATCGGGATATACATGGGTCCTAAAATTAAATTTTGTACGAAACAAAGGCTTTTAAATATCTTATAATGTAAGCTCTTTGCTTGTTTCTTATTGGTTGTACAGCATGATATTGAAAATAATAATAATAATAATAATAATAATAATAATAATAATAATAATAATAATAATAATAATAATAATAATAATAGTAGTAATAATAATTATAATGTTTTATTTTCGCTGGCGGAGTTAAGGCCATAAGGCCTTCTCTTCCACTCAACCACCCTTAATCAAGACAATACATATTTAAATTACGAATATTTACACTACACTTAAAAGGTTCTCCAGCAATATTCTTCAGTTTTAACGACTAGTAGACTACATATTTATTTAAATTTAGATAAACCTGTAAGGTAAAGCAGTAACTTAATTTATGAGCTAATTTAATTCAATCAATTATAATTAATTTGAGACTTGAGATGGCTAGTAAAATGATGAAAATTAATTTAATATAAGCTTACTAGGACTATGTTACAGGGAGAAAAAAAAATATGTATAAAATCTAAAATATATTTCTATAATGAGAATATTAATGTAATTGCCATTAGAGGTTTTGTAAATCTATTTAGAGAAATTAATGGTAATAATAAGAATGGACAGATGTTAGTTTCATTACATGTAATAAATATTAATTAGCAATTAATTTGTTAAGTAAGTATTTATGTAATTTGGAGCTAAATGAAGTTATTGTCCAACAACCCCTTACATAACCCGGTAGCGAGTTCCAATTTCTAGCAACTGAAACTGTGTAAGATGAAGAATATAAAAATATAAAAATGCAGTAAACAAAAGAATAACAAGGTATGCAGTCCTTTGGTCTGTTCTGATTCTCTGTACCGATGAAGTCGAAGATCTCCAGCCTCTGCACGAACCTTCAGATTTCTTTTCCTCGAGCACACATTTCTTAGCAGATTCGCGAAGTAGTTTACACAGCCCTGATCCATAACTTGCATTTTCATTGGTGAGGCTAAGGTATTCGGTTTCTCCCTCGATTGGGTGAACAAAAACGACTTAGTTTTATGTGGCTGAGTATGACCCTGCTTTATGCGTCATAAATGAACGCACATGGCTACCACATCTTTATGGGCAGCGTTGTTCTCCCTGTAGACGCAGGCATGTCTTTGGTATTCACTGCTTTAATTCTGAAGTGTGCCGTACTTCTTTCCAGAAGGGTAACGTATTCCAACGGCTTTGCATTATATTCTAGAGATTTCCAAATTTTGCGTGGTGAAGACCGAGATTTTGAGTCTAACTGTAGACGAGAAGCTTTCACACAAACTGTGAAACCTGGCTACCTAGAGCTCTACTGATATGTTCTGGTGGTGTTACGGTCCTTTCAAGGGCCCAGATGTCGAAGCAGAGGTGGATGATCATCCAACCAGAATGGAGGTATCGTGTGGTTAGCACGATGATCCCCCTCACACGTTATAGCTGGTTTTCATAATCGGATTTCGCTACCTAACGCAGCTCCCCAAGTGCATCACGATGCTGGGTGGGCATCGGTCTGGTATACTGGCCGAAATTTCAAGAGAAAATTTCTTTCCCCATGAGGACTCGAACTAGCGAGCATTCAGTAAAGCGAAATATAAAAAGGAAAGAAAGGAAAAATAATAATAAAAAAGAAAGAGATTATAGAAATAATAAAAAGGAACAAATGAAAAGAAATAACAAAAAGGAAAGAGATTAAAGAAATAATAAAAAGGACAGAGATTAAAGAAATAATAAAAAGGACAGAGATTAAAGAAATAATAAAAAGGAAGGAGATTAAAGAAATAATAAAAAGGAAGGAGATTAAAGAAATAATAAAAAGGAAGGAGATTAAAGAAATAATAAAAAGGACAGAGATTAAAGAAATAATAAAAAGGAAGGAGATTAAAGAAATAATAAAAAGGAAAGAGATTAAAGAAATAATAAAAAGGAAGGAGATTAAAGAAATAATAAAAAGGAAGGAGATTAAAGAAATAATAAAAAGGAAGGAGATTAAAGAAATAATAAAAAGGAAAGAGATTAAAGAAATAATAAAAAGGAAAGAGATTAAAGAAATAATAAAAAGGAAGGAGATTAAAGAAATAATAAAAAGGAAAAAAGGAAAGAAATAATAAAAAGGAAAGAGATTAAAGAAATAATAAAAAGGAAAGAGATTAAAGAAATAATAAAAAGGAAAGAAATCATAAAAAGGAAAAAAGGAAAGAAATAATAAAAAGGAAAGAGATTAAAGAAATAATAAAAAGGAAAAAAGGAAAGAAATAATAAACAGAAAATAAATTGGAAAGGCGTGCGTATCAGAAGATGTGACAAGGCTTTTTTTTCTGTTCAAGAAAATGCTTAAAATCTCATTGAACTGAACGGCATCACAGAATTACAGCAGATCGCAGCAGCGACTAATAGAAAACCAGCGGAGTCGAATATCGAATAATGTCAGTATAATCTATTCAGTAATTTGTATACGATTGAAAAACTGCTGGGAACAACGACGTGAATATTCATGCCCGGCCGCTCCGAGCGATTTGGACGACCAGCGCTGTTTATCTCGCGAAGCGAATGATAGATGTCGCAGTTGTACGAGTTTTACTGTATCAACAACAGATACAATAAGCTGTTGACACAGAAACGTATTTCTAAAATTAACAGGATATCTTCTGACTTTATTATTAATAAGTGAGAGTCAATATCAGTACGCCCAATCTATCGATAATCATTTTTTGCCACAGGTATCAGTTCACTTTCCTTTCCTGACATTTATTAGGACTATTTCGTGAATAAAACAAAAATGTAAATAATATATCCCTAAAATTAGCTCACAAAATGTTAATAATTGTATATTTATGAATACTTAACCTATTTAGACATTGTGAAGTCGAAATAAATGAATAACAATTGCTGCAATAAATAAATTGACTGTTATTCAGTAATCCCAATTGAGAAAAGCGAAATACTGGTTTTAAAATGTTAATTACATATACTACGCTTTTCTCTTGTTATAACAGAAATACGTTTTCATTATATGATGAAATCATAATATAATTTAAACATTTTATAGTATAATTACAAATAACCTGATTAATACATTGATTAAATGAACAATTGAGGACCGTTTTTGCAAAACTTGCTAACTGAAAAAAAAAAAAAACTAAATTTTACAGGAGAGACAAAACACTATAGTAAGCAAGTTTTGCTGTATCTCTCACTTATAGCAGAAAGCAAGTTTTCAAAAAAACGATCACACTTTGACACATTACAATGAAGAGAAATAACCCAATTTTACTAAGACGCTTTGAACATCGTGTAGAGGCCTGCCTTATGTTAACGAATCCATCAAAATTTCAATTTTGCAAATTTTGCAGTTAGCAAGTTTTGCAAAAACGGTCCTCAATTGTTATGAAGGAGTGTCATTTTCTTTAGATACAATGGACATGGAATTAGAAGATGAAGATGTAGATGTGGAAGTAGGATTTCGCACTTTAAGTCCACACCTGTGGAGTAATGGTCAGCGCGTCTGGCCGCGAAACCAGGTGGCTCGGGTTCGAATCCCGGTCGGGGCAAGTTACCTGGTTGAGGTTTTTTCCGGGCTTTTCCCTCAACCCAATATGAGCAAATGCTGGGTGATTCGGTGCTGGACCCCGGACTCATTTCACCGGCATTATCACTTTCATTTCATTCAGAAGCTAAATAACCTAGATGTTGATACAGCGTCGTAAAATAACCCAATAAAAAAAAGAAGTAGGTTGGAAGTAGGATTTCGCACTTTATTTAGTACAATGGGTTCATGGTCATCGATTTACGGGGAAACAGTTGGCGACACTGACTAAACAAAAGAACGACCATGTGATAAATCGAGCTGCAGATATTATCGAGATATATGATTGTGATTGGTTGGAATTCAAAATTTCATTACACTTCATTGGCCGAAAATGGAATGACGTCATATAAACGAAATGGTCCCCTTAAAATTCCTATGTAAATCAATGTTAAACATTTACATTCAATTTCAATTTTCGAAGCTTAAATTTGGAAAATTCGAAGTCAGGAAAGTATAGAGAAAAGTATATTCTATCGATTGAGACAAAACTATTTTCACATTTTTTTTTTCAAGATTCTTACTGTATAAGAACCCGTAAGAGGTGAAAGAGGATTGCAGGTTTCTTCATGTTCAGTGTAGATGGCATTCTGGGCTACAGCTTCGGTCCATGACATTTGTTACCTAGATCTTGGAGGAAATTGCTTGAGGAGCACCCAGTCATGTATCTGCGAAATCTCATTTGAACAGCAATGAATTTCGTTGAATGTTGCGTCCCTATGGCCTATTATACCTCTGTTTATGGAGGTTGCCGGGGTGACAGTCTCGTGGGCGCCGAGGGGTCGTGGACCTTCCCTTATGGAGTATTAATAAAAGGTCCTACTATAAGGGGATTATGAGGAATAGCAAGCGTAAAAGTGTCGATAAATTAGCCCGCTGCGCGGCGCTGGGATCTCTGTCGTTGACGACTTTGCGGGTTGCTGCAGAGCAAGGAGCTACAGCAGTACATCGGGTAAACGGAAAACTGAGAACAACTCGATTCTAATGGCCTGTGTGGACAAACAGTTGTACAAGAGTTTTTCTGTAATATCCTGCCATCTTTTCAATAATTGTCTCCACCATCATAACCATCCTATAGTAGGCCTACTAGTTGATTGAGTCATGTTACGTTAATTTTTGTATCCGGCTACTGTGGGGGCGGTCGGGACATTTCTTCCCATTAGGGCGGTATTTCAAATTTTGGCCACAAATCCCCATTATTAATATAAACTAATATTTAATTCCTTTTGATATTTTCTCTAAATATTTTGTCCATTAATACCCTTTATTTTTTACTTGGTTATTTAACGACGCTGTACCAACTACGAGGTTATATAGCGTCGATAGAGTTGGTGATAGTGATATGATATTTGGAGAGATGATGCCGAGGATTCGCCATAGACTACCTGACATTTGCCTTACGTTTGGGAAAAACCTCTGAAAAAAACCAACCAGATAATCAGCCCAAGCGGGAATCGAACCCGCGCCCGAGCGCAACTCCGGATCGGCAGACAAGCACCTTAACCGACCGAGCTACGCCGGTGGCTAATACCTATTACTTTGCATAATATTTTAATTGTTTTTTACACAAATATTGCCCTTTTAACGTAGTACACCCCATGTAATGGATCAGTTCAATCACCCCTTCAATATAGACTCCTCTATACCTGCTAATTCCGTATAAGAGTAGCCTTGTGATGGACTACATGGAAACTACATCAGGCAAAATAATTAATTAAAGTGTACTACTTACTTACTTACTGGCTTTTAAAGAAACCGGAGGGTCATTGCCGTCCTCACATAAGCCCGCCATTGGTCCCTATCCTGAGCAAGATTAATCCAGTCTCTATCATCATATCCCACCTCTCTCAAATCCATTTTAATATTATCTTCCCATCTACGTCTCGGCCTCCCCAAAGGTATTTCTCTTCCGGCCTCCCAACTAACACTCTATATGCATTTCTGGATTCTCCCATACGTGCTAAATGCCCTGCCCATCTCAAACGTCTGGATTTAATGCTCCTAATTATATCAGGTGAAGAATACAATGCGTGCAATTCTGTGTTGTGTAACTTTCTCAATTCTCCTGTAACTTCATCCCTCTTAGCCCCAGATATTTTCCTAAGCACCTTATTCTCAAACATCCTTAACTCATGTTGCTCTCTCAAAGTGAGAGTCCAAGTTTCACAACCATAAAAAAACAACCGGTAATATAACTGTTTTATAAATTCTAACTTTAAGATTTTTTGACAGCAGACTGGATGATAAAAGCTTCTCAACCGAATAATAACACGCATTTCCCATATTTATTCTGCGTTTAATTTCCTCCCGAGTATCATTTATATTTGTTACTGTTGTTCCCCAGGTATTCGAATTTTTTCACCTCTTCACAGAATAAATTTCCAATTTTTATATTTTAATTTCGTACAATATTCTCGTCACGAGACATAATCATATACTTTGTCTTTTCGGGATTTACTTCCAAACCTATTTCTTTACTTGCTTCAAGTAAAATTCCCGTATTTTCCCTAATCGTTTGTGGATTTTCTCCTAACATATTCACGTCATCCGCATAGACAAGCAGCTGATGTAACCCGTTCAATTCCAAACCCTCTGTGTTATCCTGGACTTTCCTAATGGCATACTCTAGAGCAAAGTTAAAAAGTAAAGGTGATAGTGCATCTCCTTTTTTTAGCCCACAGTGAATTGGAAACGCATCTGACAGAAACTGACCTATACGGACTCTGCTGTACGTTTCACTGAGACACATTTTAATTAATCGAACTAGTTTCTTGGGAATACCAAATTCAATAAGAATATCATATAAAACTTCTCTCTTAACCGAATCATATGCCTTTTTGAAATAAAGTGTACTACTTAGAAAAAAATATCTAAAATTAAATAAACTTCAATGTTGGTACTAGAATTTAATTTAATTACTAGTCTAAATATTAAGTAGTGCAAAACCTCTTTTCCTACTAAGCCAATTATGATAAATCAATTTTTAGGGCATTTTAACGGCATTCTTGAAAGAGTTTTAGGCCATAAATGCATTGTTTTTAAGACTTTTTTTTCATGATTTATATATAGGTCATCAAAATCCTAACCCTACTAGTGACTGATGATGATGGAAATAATAATAATAATAATAATAATAATAATAATAATAATCTATTTATTTATTTATTATTAATATTTATTAAATTTATCTTTGTGTTTATCTTTGTGTTTAGATATCTCCCTGAGCACGAGTGTTTTACTCCTTCAGGGAAGAACTAAGATTGTATTTCTGTCAATGTTATTTTCTTAACAATAAACAATAAACAATTTGTGTGCTGAACAACAGCCAGAGGCCAATTATAGTTCAGCACAATACACAAACAGAAGATACAAAGGTGCAAAAACAAATAAATAATATCTTAAATAAACAAAAACATACATAAATAAAATTGAGAACAAGAACAGTAAATACTAATAATCAAAACGAAACTATACCTTAAAAGGATCTAAATTGTACCCATGCAAATTGGCATATTTTATGCATCTACAGACTGGAGAAAGTGATTTTGAATTTGTTACAAATTTTTTTTAATCTTAAACCTTTTGTAGGAATACGAAGGCTGATATTGTTTATGATAGACTCACAATCAGTATCACCCTTGATAACTTTGCAAAGAAATTGATAATCAAGATTTTGACGTCTATAATAAAGGCTACACCTGTTAAAATATTTACAGGTAATCTCATAATTGAAGTCAAGAGGAATTGGGTATAAATCGAAAAGCACATAAGGAAATAAATGTTCTTTGAATATTTTCCAATTTAACCGAATCGGTTGAAGTAATGGAATTCCAGGCTACAGATGCATATTCAAGTTTAGAGCGAACCAAAGTAAAGTATAGAATTAATAGAGACTCTGGAGTAGAAAAAGAATAAGTTATAATAATAATAATAATAATAATAATAATAATAATATTCTATACTAACAATAAATCTGTAGCCGAAATTTTTCTGGTAATTTTCAAATTTTTGTCTGTCTGTCTGTCTGTCTGTCTGTCTGTCTGGATGTTTGTTACCTTTTCACGCAATAATGGCTGAACCGGTTTATATGAAAATTGAAATATAAATTAAGTTCGTTGTAACTTAGAATTTAGGCTATATGGCATTCAAAATATTTTATTTAAAAGGGGAGTTATAAGGGGGCTTGAATTAAATAAATGGAAATATCTCCATTATTATTAATTTTCACGAAAAATATTACATAACAAAAGTTTCTTTAAAAATAATTTCCGATAAGTTTTATTCTATGCAAAATTTTGATAGGACTGATATTTAATGAGATAAATGAGTTTCAAAATTACAATAACAACGCCATCTAAGGCGGTGTAATGAAATAAAAAACCAAATGACTTCGTCTATAAGGGGCCTTGGACAACAATAATCGAAAGCTATGAAACATAGCTTACAGAGAATGTTTCTGTGTTTGTATGAAGTAATATCGGAAGCTAAATTAACCGATTTGTATAATTAATTATTAATTCACCATTGGAAAGTGTAGTTTCTCTAGATGGACATAATGCTATAATGTTATTACAGTAACTTCTGAGTGAATCGAGGACAGGTAAGATTAAAATAGCTTCTTATGCACAGAAAACTTGATAGGCTATTCTGTACATTCGTTTCCTGTATTTCCTAAAATAATTTTTATGACCAAATGAGTGGTCTCTGGATCAAAATGATCGCATTTTAATTATGCAAATACAATTTAAATTAAGTAACATAATAAACGATTTATCCTTATATCAAACACGAATGTTCCCTGGATCAAATGTCCTATTTTAATTATGTAATTACTTTATATTTATTTCTAACGGGTGCAGCGGAGCGCACGGGTACGGCTAGTAATAATAATAATAATAATAATAATAATAATAATAATAATATAATAATAATACTTACTTACAAATGGCTTTTAAGGAACCCGAAGGTACATTGCCGCCCTCACATAAGCCCGCCAGTGGTCCCTATCCTGTGCAAGATTAATCCAGTTTCTATCATCATATCCCACCTCCCTCAAATCCATTTTAACGTTATCCTCCCATCTACATCTCGGCCTCCCTAAAAGTCTTTTTCCCTCCGGTCTCCCAACTAACACTCTATATGCATTTCTGGATTCGCCCATACGTGCTACATGCCCTGCCCATCTCAAACGTCTGGATTTAATGTTCCTAATTATGTCAGGTGAAGAATACAATGCTTGCAGTTCTGTGTTGTGTAACTTTCTCCATTCTCCTGTAACTTCATCCCTCTTAGCCCCAAATATTTTCCTAAGCACCTTATTCTCAAACAGCCTTAACCTATGTTCCTCTCTCAGAGTGAGAGTCCAAGTTTCACAACCATACAGAAGAACCGGTAATATAACTGTTTTATAAAGTCTAACTTTCAGATTTTTGGACAGCAGACTGGATGATAAAAGCTTCTCAACCGAATAATAACAGGCATTTCCGATATTTATTCTGCGTTTAATTTCCTCCCGAGTGTCATTTATATTTGTTACTGTTGCTCCCAGGTATTTGAATTTTTCCACCTCTTCGAAGGATAAATCTCCAATTTTTATATTTCCATTTCGTACAATATTCTGGTCGCGAGACATAATCATATACTTTGTCTTTTCGGGATTTACTTCCAAACCCATCTCATTACTTGCTTCAAGTAAAATTCCCGTACTTTCCCTATTTGTTTGTGGATTTTCTCCTAACATATTCACGTCATCCGCATAGACAAGCAGCTGATGTAACCCGTTCAATTCCAAGCCCTCTCTGTTATCCTGGACTTTCCTAATAGCATACTCCAGAGCAAAGTTAAAAAGTAAAGGTGATAGTGCATCTCCTTGCTTAGCCCACAGTGAATTGGAAACGCATCTGACAGAAACTGATCTATACGAACTCTGCTGTAAGTTTCACTGAGACACATTTTAATTAATCGAACTAGTTTCTTGGGAATACCAAATTTAATAAGAATATCATATAAAACTTCTCTCTTAACCGAATCATATGAGTTTTTGAAATAAAGTGTATACTTAGAAAATTATTTAAAATTAAATAAACTTCAATGTTGGTACTAGAATTTAATTTAATTACTAGCCTAAATATTAAGTAGTAGAAAACCTCTTTTCCTACTAAGCCAATTATGACAAATCAATTTTTAGGGCATTTTAACGGCATTCTTGAAAGATTTTTAGATAATAAATGCATTGCTTTTAGGACATTTTTTCGTGATTTATAGGTCATCAAAATCCCAGCCCTATTAGTGATTGATGATGATGGAAATAATAATAATAATAATAATAATAATAATAATAATAATAATAATAATAATAATAATAGACACGTGGATATTATCTCTTCAAGTTGGAGCTAAAGGCAATATCCTGTACGGTCGGTCCCAGACATGCGCTCTAATTGCTGGGTAGCCACATTTCCGGAAGGCCCGGATCTGTGAGTCACTTTTCTTTGTGTCGGCGTGTTGAACAAGCCGAATTATTCCGCCGCATGCCGAGTCAATATTGGGCGGCGGTTATCACTGATCCCCCCCGGCAATAAACCCTGTCCCGCATGAGGTATTTATGTGGATCGGATACGGAGATTATGCCGCATGTCAGCGACTGAAATACGGCGCGGCCTGGCCCAGAACCCGTGTGTGTCAATTTGTCATCATCTCACACGCGCGTGTTTGCGCTCGCTAGCTTAAATTACTTTATAGGCCACTTCCTTGTGGAGACACCTTGGCTTCTTCCAGATGCACTTTTATGACAAGGCGGCCTCTGATAAGCCAGCCCTTCCGCTGACAATTCTGCTTAAGAAATATTGTTTTCGTATTTTTCTTCCCCGAACGTTATGAACCCATAACTCGTTCCGAGAATAAACATTGATTATTTATTGAAGATCTGTCCAGGAGTTAAAATCAATGTTTTCTCTCGATTTTCGTGTCATTTGGCTGATAAAACAAAGATTGCCTTGGTAACTACAGTTCTTACAAGAGCCTTTTTACTGGTTTTTAACATTTGAAACTTTAATGAGCCATTACTTTTCATGGTTTTTCTCTGAATTCATCATTAGTCATGTAACTTACTTAGAAACACATCCGTTGTTTTCAGACTTTGAAAATAATCTTTGATATCCGAGATAGGCAAATCTCTTTCAAATCTTAGACTCAAGAGATGAGATATTCTCAGCAAATGATTACGAATAATAATAATAATAATAATAATAATAATAATAATAATAATAATAATAATAATAATAATTCAATCAATTAATTAATTAATTCATTTATTTTATTCCATATATCTTACATGAGCAATGAAGCTTTAAGATGTGGAACAAGTCAAAAGTTTACAATATTACAATTACAATTTTTACAAATTTTTATAGTTTTACAATTTAGTAATTTTCTACAATTTTTACAATTTTGTGTACTTTTTTACAATATTTTGGCGAGATGTAGTGAGATGAGGTGAGGTCCGAGGATTCGCCAAAATATTACCCGGCATTTGCCTTTTGATTTGGGGAAAACCTCGGAAAAACCCAACCAGGTAATCAAATCAAAGGTGGGTAATCTAGTCAAAGGGGTTGGTGCCAAGGACTTGCCATAGACCATCCGGCTTCAGTCCCACGGATGTAATAATAATAATAATAATAATAATAATAATAATAATAATAATAATAATAATAATAATAATAATAATAATAATGATTTATTTTAAGGCAGAGTTAAGGCCGTAAGGCCTTCTCTTCCACTCAACCAGCAAAAAGTATACATACATATGTATGAACTTACAAAGAATTCAACAATTTGATTTAGATAAGAGCTACATGTATATGAGTTATTTACGATTTAAACAACAAAATACTATGAACTATTAATTAAACACTAAAATACAAACTATGTAGCAGAATTAAGCTAAAATACATAGAATGTTAATATATTTCAAATAATGTTAGATAATAGAAACAGATTATTATAAGACAATTTTGAAAACACAGCACTATCAGGATATAAGTCTAAAGGAAGGAGTAAAAATGTAGTCAGTGATAGTTTGTCAGTATATATTTACACAAACTAACAATAAAATTAATACTAATCTCACGAAGAATTATGTTGTGTCAGTGAAGTGTGTTGTATCAGTGAAGAAGTATGTCGTGTCAGTGAAGTGTGCTGTGTAAGTGAAACGTCTTCCTGTCAGTGAAGCTGTATAGGTTATAGTGGCAGTGCATAGTATTTGAACAGTGAAATGTTTTTGAAGTGTTAGTGAAATCAGGATAGAATCAGTGAAATGTGTCGTAGTTCCAGTGCAGTGAGTGAGTTGACAGCGAAATGAGTGTAATGTTGAAAGGTACTTGTGCAGATATGAACATATACTCGTGAGTTTTAGTTCGTTCTTAGTTTTAAGATACAAACTAGAATATTTCAAATGTTATTTTAAGTGATCGTTTCATTTAATTTAGTATATTCCCTGTTGTTATTATTATTATTATTATTATTATTATTATTATTATTATTATTATTATTATTATTATTATTAGTATTCATTATTAGTATTATCATTAATTGTATTTTTAATTAATAAGTTTATTATTGTCATTATTGAGTGTAATTAGTTACCACTGCCACCGGGTATATACCCATTGCAGTGTGAATAAATACATACATACATACAAGACATTGACAAGGTAGTACGACAGAGTTTTTTGCTCTCGAAAACATAAAGTCATGGTCCCTTTGAATGATGCCTGAAAATATCTATTGATTATTCCTTTACTGTTCTGTTTACATTTGTTTTTAAATCTTTTGTATTGCCCCTACCATTATATATTGCTCTTCAAGAATTTCGTTATTCGTAAGTTGTAAGTCATTACCTGTGTTATATTTTAATTATTGTACTTGTTCCTGAATCACGTACGTAACTTGTAACCGTAAATCATTGCTTGTAATATCCCTTTATTACTCTTAACTGTTCCATTGTTCATGAATTAAGTATTAATTTGAAAGTGAAAGTCAAACTTTGTTTTATCAATCTACTATTGATTATCTTTTAAAGTCGTGTATTTACTCTGAAACGGTTAGACATTCTTGTATATCTTTTACATTGATTATTCCTCAAACATCTCATTAATCTTTAACAGGATCCATTCTTTCACTAAAGTGCATGATTCTACATAATTCATGTGAACTGTAACTGCGACCACTATTTTATGTTATCACTTTACTATTGTTTATTGGTTATAAAATATGTATTTTGATGCCAACTATAACCTTAATATACCTCACGATAAAATAGGGTTTATTAAATTGGATACAAAACATTACTCTTTATTTATATGGACAATATTTGGAATGAGTGAACAGATCTGTATGCCGGTAATAGAAGAATTCGAATTACGAAAGGGAAGAAAATTTCAACTATACTCATAGCTTATAATATCAGATTCATAAGACTATTTCGCTCATATACACTGAGTTGCAAAAGAAATGCAGAGTCGAAGTCGCTATTTGAAATTTAATATTATCGTGTTACTAGGATTTCCCTTAGTAAACAAAGAAATAGAGACACACAGAAGTCATTGCATTCAATTTTCAGTTCTGTATCTATAGGCCTAATAAAATTTTATAAAAGAGAAGAGTGAAACTTTTGACCAAAGTTGGTAGATACATGAAATACGTATAAAAATGTCAGATTATTATATTGTATGAGAAACGTGAGGGACAGTTTTTTTTTTTTTCGTTTTATTTTATACTAGCTGAAATCACCCGTCGTTGCCTGTGTTTTCCTTTCTGCTCCTATTTTCAGTTAAACTGGTTGTTAGGCTTTTCGGAAATCTCGGAAATCCAACTACAGACAACAAAAACGAATTGTCTTTACTAAGCTTTCCTCATCCCTAAAAGATGAATCTTTCTATAGTGTTTACGTACTTCAATTAATGAACTTCTTAGCCAAATGCCTGCCAGGGTTAACTCAATTTAATCACCTGTAGATCAGGCATCGAAAAGAAAATTTTCGTCTTGTGCCTTACGTTCAACTGTTTTTAATATATATTTATTTGTTTTGTTTATTTATTTATTTATTTATTTATTTATTTATTTATTTATTTATTTATTTATATATTTATTTATTCCGACTTAGTTAAGGCCATTAGGCCTTCTTCCACACCTCTAGAAATATGAATAAAATAATAGAAAATGAAACTATGAACAAAGTAAAACCAAACGAAAATATACAGGCTACAGCCACACAACCTAGATTGTCTAGATTTTGGTCTTCATGATGTATCAACAATGTTATTTCATGTCGTGTTATTTTTACATGGCCTCATAGAAGTCGATATTGAATACAACAAACAATAATAAAGAACATTTGACTGTATAAAATTGCATTTTAATATTATAAATCAATGTTTGATCGTATTTATTTTTGTGCGAGATCGTGCGTATTTGCTTGGTTTCCGCACAAAACCAATCCGCGGAAAGTGTGAAATTCCACATTCAGTATTCCCAACCTAACACACATAACAATTTCCCTCTTCTTACCGCTTAAGTGACATATTGATTTTACTGCTTTGGGCTTTTAACGTATTATTTTTAGAGACGTTCAATATAGCAATAATTATAAATTGGAAACTTACAATTGCAATTTCACCTAAATTGCACTGTTAATTATTGTTTTTAAATATTTGCAAAAATTAAGTAAACTCTACAACTCCACTAAAGTTACTGCATTCGTGATGCAAGAAACATTAAGGAAGCCGTGAAAAAATCAACAAGATTCCAGACTCATCATAGACTGGGGGGAAAAAAAAAGACAGACGTATATCACAGCCTGCTGGAGTATAGTAAACACAGAAAACATTTTAAAGCAACAATGTTGAAGATAGATATTTTTGTTTTCCAAAATTGCCGTCATTGAACAGAAACCAAGATGGAGATTTCAATTCAACTAATTAGAAATTCCTCTTTCAGGTATGTAATAAACGATCTTCGCACAAAATAGTATACGATACACGAGCGATATGTTTTCTTTCAATTCCCGGAAATTAAAAAAGCTCAACTACGTTTCGCTTTTTCATACTTTTCCTCGAACATGAAAACTTCAACATACCGCTCTTGTAACGTATATTACTATTATGTTTTTATCTTTTTAATCAATTTAACGTCGATTTTAATGTAGCCTATGTTCTTCTCCTGATTATGAAGGTTAAATGTGGAAACTTTGGCAAGTATTGGTCAAAGCGTGTAGATTTGTATAGATACATATAAACATACATAGGCCACATTGGCTTTTATATATAAGATTAATATTTTTGAGTCGTCCGGTTTTTGCTATCAATCTTTTGATTTGTATAACTGGACCTTAGACTCCCAAAAACTTACGCGGGGAATAATACGTCACTAGAACTCTTCAAGTTTGAATCGAAGCAGGTAATAAAACATATAAGATATGAGTATGAGCATAATAAACCAGAAAGTTGCATTGTATTCTGGACTTGGAAAATTATGGGCCCAAAAAATGAAGAGAAAAGAATGTTCGAAATTGGCGCCGCGGCCTGCAGTGTTTGTGGAACAAAAAAGACGCGGCAGCGTTTGAGCTGCAGGGATCTGGTGGGGTTCCCATAGCGGAAGGAGAATAATAAAGCTTCTTATAGGACGGAGGAGAGAACAGAGAACAGAATGAGCCTATTAAGTAGAATAAAAAAGCTGTGGTCTTGTAGAGCAGCAGCAACATGTGGGTTTATGAACCGGAACACAATGGAACCAACTCATATTCGGATGCTACGCGATATGACAGGTGGGTAATAAGTTCAATGAAGCATGCGCCCCATCACCTGGTAGCCATTGTGTTCTTCAGGTATAAAGAAAACCACAACCCGGGGAGCTGCGCACACCATGTCTAGTTAATTAGGCCGTTATGCTCGCTTGGTAAGACACACTGTTGCTCTATGTTGTTTGGATATCGTGTTTTCGAACCATGTACTGTGTAATTGACAAGGGATTTCGGATACTTCAAACCTGGAGCTGAGCAAAATCTCAGTGCGTTTAATACAAGCAGCGGTGTTGTCCTACACTTCGTTCCATAATGTCTGACAGGAGACAGGAGAGGAGGAGAAAGGTACAGTCACAGTCTAATATATACAGTCGCGCAACTTCAACACTTTTTTTGCCAACATTCGCGACACTAGCGCCCAAGCGGCAGGCAAGGCACTGGTCATTGTCTCGTTCAGCCAGCACGTGCTGTAATGGGATGCGAGATGTTATAATAACGTTTTAATCATGTGTCGGAATAAAGGCAATGTGTGCAATGACGAAAATCGCAGTAACAACAAGTTTAAATCTCCGAATTTGTCGTTCTTCAGATTCCCTAAAGACCAAGAGAAAACCATAGCTCAGTCATAACCAATAATCCACGTTGTAGGTAGCCTACGTATTGTGTTCTATAAATCATTTATCTGTTACCTATTTGTATGTCAGGAAGGAGAGTTTAAATAAAAACAAAGTAAATACCTGTTACAGTATATTATTTTTTTGCAGAGATCATATGTGTAAATGTGTAACCATTCCGATTTTGGATAATATATCTACAGTTTTTAATGCAAGTAATTCCATAATTTTTGTATTCGTGTTTTTTTCTTTATATTTTTCAAAAGTTGAATGTTATATAGCATTCAAGTAGGTATCATGGTGTTAATTTTGCAAGAATTCATGGAGTATAATCCTTTTGCAAAATAGTCACTTCTTGAATAAATCCAGACTGTGTCGAAAAATTTCTGATGTGTTGGTGTAGATTCATGTGGCAGACGTATTAAGTTCTCATGAAATAAAAGAGCCTTTTTAAATTTAATATAAAAAGCAATCTTTTCTGTAATAATTTGCATGACTGTTATTGGTGCTGATTTTACATTCCCAGTGATTATTTGAGCCATTCAGTGCAGAAGTGGTGTAAGTCAAAATCAGGTAATGAGGTTTAAAGTAAAAATTCTGTAAAATACAGCGCAAAGTAGCAATTAATATATCCTTCGTGCTATTCACTGACTGTTAATAGTTTAAATACATTCAATATTAATTGCCGCTTTGCGCTGTATTTTACAGAATGTTTACTTTAACCCCTCATTACCCATTTTTGACTTACACCACTTCTGCTCTGAAAATAAAATTAGGCCTACATTTTTTGAGTTAATTGAAGTTACAATTTTTTCAACAAAATTGTGTATTCATTTATTTGTTCTCACCTATGTCATATTAACAGTAAGTGCATGTAAATTACGTATTATATAGGTAGGATATGTTAAAATCGTGCATTATGTGTGAAAACTGGAAATGTAGCCTAATGTAAAATGCGGTAAACTTGCCATAAAAATTTAAACCATAACATCAGCACTATTTGTGACTCAAAATAATAAAGGAAATACCGGTTCTTAAGAAATGGAAGAATAATGAACTTCATATTAATGTTTAAATCCTCTCCTTTTCTTTATTTTCAAGTTTACCACAGCGGCCGAGTTTACCCAATTTTGCGGTATGCAAAATAGTTAATTTCTCAGGAAATAGTGAGAGGAGTTCACCACGCGATGTACCCTACGAGATATTCCCTACAATTTTGAAGCTACTAATTTTTACTCTTCTCACAGGAAATACAAAGTTCCAATGATTCATAAATATATTTAGGAATGAATTGAATTAACCGACCACGCAATGAACAATTATATTATTTCAAACCATGATATGTGATCAGGGCCATGATTTAGTTGTAAGGAGCAGAAAGAATTACGTTTATTCCCAGCTTCTGAAACTTGTAGATTAACTGCGTGTGAAATTCTTCCAGGATTCTAAAGTAGAATTAATAAGAACCATGTACGCTTATTTTATAGCATAAAAATATAAAATAAATTACGCAAAACCCGTTTTCTGATATGTTATCATATGTCGTGTGCACACTTTTAACTTGCCTGCCACTAGAGGGCTACTGTCGCGCCAGCTGTCAAATGTTGGCATACTTTATACGTATGAGTTGCGTGACTGTATGTCTTAGACTGTGGTACAGTGTTACTATAAATCATCTTTCCGATTACAAACTTGAATAACTATCGTTAGGAGACATTTAGAAACATGATATTGGTATCAATACTTACTTACTGGCTTTTAAGGAACCCGGAGGTTCATTGCCGCCCTCACATAAGCCCGCCATTGGTCCCTATCCTGAGCAAGATTAATCCAGTCTCTACCATCATATCCCACATCCCTCAAATCCATTTTAATATTATCTTCCCATCTACGTCTCGGCCTCCCCAAAGGTCTCTTTCCCTCCGACCTCCCAACTAACACTCTATATGCATTTCTGGGTTCGCCGATACGTGCTACATGCCCTGTCCATCTCAAACGTCTGGATTTAATGTTCCTAATTATGTCAGGTGAAGAATACAAAGCGTGCGGTTTAAAAATATCCTCCCGTCCTACTTTAGCATTGAAATCCCCCAATAAAATTTTCATGTGATATCTAGGTAACTGATCAAAAGTCTGTTCCAATCCCTCATAGAAGCTATCCTTTATATGGTCGTCTTTCTCTTTTGTAGGGGCATGAGCATTTATAACTACGATATCGCACCATCTACCTTTAAGTACTAAATACGATAACCTATCACTGATAAATTCGAACTTCTTTACTGCTGATTTTATTCTCTTATGAATAAAGAATCCTGTTCCTAATTGGTGATTATCGTTTCTTTCCCCATAATACAACAAATAATCTCCTATTATTGTTATGCCATTCCCATCTAACCCAACCTCCTGTACTCCCACAGAGTCTATTCTATATCATCATCGCAAGGGGCTGATGTTGCATGGTTCCAAATAAGTGTACTTTTTCCGTGCATATTTGCATGTTTTGGCCTTTTTGGGGATGAAAACATGCATAATGCATTTTTAAGCAATTTTTAGCTTAATCATGCATATAATATGCATTATATTCAGTTTAAATGCATGTTTTAATGGTTTTGAGTGGCACCACAGTTTCTCGATTTTTATGTCCCTCATTTTAGCTTAACCTTTTGCAGCACAAATTAATTTTTTATGTTTTTCATTTCGTGGATCATAACAAAGCTTTGATCAATTTTTTTCAACATTTTAACTCTGCACGCAATTTCAAAATGGCACCTCTTTGTATACTCTAGAGGTGGTTCCTTGGTGGAATATCTGTGCCATAAAATTTAGGAAGAAAGAAAACGGTGGTTCTTCTGAACAATCACTATGCTGCAAAGGGTTAAGGAATCAGGATTGAAGGAGGAAAAGAAAAGAAAAACTAAATAACAGAAAAAGGTTAATTGAAATTTGCACCCATAACTTCTTGCGTTGTAGAGAGGTCATTCTCTGCCTACAACAACATATTGACTGACAAGGGCAGGAATCTCACAGAAACCAATTTAGGAATGTTGTTAATTATTAACTGTGCAAAAAGAAAAGGGAAGTGAAATAAGAAATTTGGAACAAAAATGAAAGTGCATATTTTAATGTATTTTTCGCTTGATTATGCATGTTTCATAGTTTGATAGCGCATGAATACTGCATATTTTGGGATTTTATAATGCATGAAATTCTCGTCTCTAGTAATAAGGCAGTGATGTCGAAGCAAGCGCATTTTTCTGACCTTGACGTCGTGCGCGGCCAGCAAGCGCTAAGTATGGAAAGAGGAAGGGTTGTGTATATGAATAAGCAACCTGTTGGATTAAGAAAACAGTGGTGCACAAACTTCAAACGGAATGTGAAATTTTATGTCGTTATTTTTATATGGCTTCTTTCTGTTTCATATTATCTATATTGTCTGTAAAACAAAAGTACTAACACTGATTTCTTAATATTGCACTTGTGTTTTAAATTTAATAACATAATAGAGAGTTAAGAAGGAATATTCACTTAAATTCCATAGTAGTATAATATTATACTGTATTAAGTGGATGAAACACATCATTCATAAAGAAAGTGATATTCCAAAGAAAGAGATTGAGTATGACATGATAAGTTGGAATTTATATTGATGGTAATCTTTACTTACTTACTTACTTACTTACTTACTTACAAATGGCTTTTAAGGAACCCGAAGGTTCATTGCCGCCCTCACATAAGCCCGCCATCGGTCCCTATCCTGTGCAAGATTAATCCAGTCTCTATCATCATATCCCACATCCCTCAAATCCATTTTAATATTATCCTCCCATCTACGTCTCGGCCTCCATAAAGGTATTTTTCCCTCCGGTCTCCAAACTAACACACTATATGCATTTCTGGATTCGCCCATACGTGCTACATGCCCTGCCCATCTCAAACGTCTGGATTTAATGTTCCTAATTATGTCAGGTGAAGAATACAATGCGTGCAGTTCTGCGTTGTGTAACTTTCTCCATTCTCCTGTAACTTCATCCCACTTAGCCCCAAATATTTTCCTAAGCACCTTATTCTCAAACACCCTTAACCTATGTTCCTCTCTCAGAGTGAGAGTCCAAGTTTCACAACCATACAAAACAACCGGTAATATAACTGTCTTATAAATTCTAACTTTCAGATTTTTGACAGCAGACTAGATGACAAGAGCTTCTCAACCGAATAATAACACGCATTTCCCATATTTATTCTGCGTTTAATTTCCTCCCGAGTATCATTTATATTTGTTACTGTTGCTCCAAGATATTTGAATTTTTCCACCCCTTCGAAGGATTCTCCAATTTTTTTATTTCCATTTCGTATAATATTCCCGTCACGAGACATAATCATATACTTTGTCTTTTCGGGATTTACTTCCAAACCGATCGCTTTACTTGCTTCAAGTAAAATTTCTGTGTTTTCCCTAATCGTTTGAGGATTTTCTCCTAACATATTCATGTCATCCGCATAGACAAGCAGCTGATGTAACCCGTTCAATTCCAAACCCTGCCTGTTATCCTGAACTTTCCTAATGGCATATTCTACAGCGAAGTTAAAAAGTAAAGGTGATAGTGCATCTCCCTGCTTTAGCCCGCAGTGAATTGGAAAAACATCAGATAGAAACTGACCTATACGGACTCTGCTGTATGTTTCACTGAGACATGATGGTAATCTTTAGCCTTACAAAAGTAATCAATAAACTAATCAAAATAATATTACAGTACAAAGCAAAGTTACCTAGGTACTGTATCTGTTTTAAGTGTAACTAATATTACATAACAAAACTCTTATCGCATTATGCTTTTAAGGTGATATTTGTGAGCAACTTCTTGTCATCAGAATATTAAATTATTTTCTCGAAATCTGCTGAAGCTATAGAGATGACATTTTTACAACACATGGGCACGTATCTTTTTCTTATGATGTAACAGTAGTTACTTTGTTAATTCATTTCCTTACAAACAATTTCCATGCGAATATTTTCAAAATTTTCAATACACTATCTTCAGTAATACGTATATACGATATATTAGATTTACGAAAACATTCTGTAAGGCTACTAAATAAATAGGCCTATATCTGAAAATTTCACTTTTTTATACGAAAAGTTGAGAAAATATTTCTTTTGAATAAAAAAATCAAACTTGTGAAAAATGAGCATTAAAATTAAAACTTACATTCTTATAATGCACTTATACTTCTCAGGCAAATCTAAAAATTACCATGGATACAGTTTTAATAAGTTCTCTTCCCTTTATCTATTGAATCAGTGCTGGCCATCCCTGAATATAGCTCGACCAAGCGGCATATACCACCTCTTTCGTCTGTCTCTTTCCTTTCCGCTGTAAAGCGCTCAGGCTCTCCTGGGCTCTAAAGCGCGCGCTTGCTCCAATGGGCATCAATTGACATGCCTGTAATAAGGTAGCTCGTAATTCTATGATAGGACATTCTATCTCTTCCGCTTCTGCTGTTAAACCAGTTATAATAACGTTTCCATTTTCTGACCTCACAACGCTTAATTATCTCACGTAAGTCAGCCCTTGGCCTTGCCAGTCTTCCTGTGGTCTTCCTCCAGAACGCGGTGGTCTAGACATACCGGTACTCAAAAGGAAATGACTAAAACAAACTCAAATTCGAACTGTATTTACACCAAATTTGTCGAGAGTAGGCTATATACAGGGTGTATCTAAATTGGTGTCAAATATTTCGGGGACGTCAGTTATTAAAGGATTTGTCCCTTCATTGACCGCTGATTGTTTGATGGTTTTTTGTTTGTTTGTATTTTGTAGAGCAAAGAAATCGGAAGAAAATGTATTCTGTGAGTGAACAGAACGAAATGATTTGCATCATTTAATTGATGATGTGTTTCTGGACATCATCCAACGAATGTGTTTTAACACGATGCTGCTCCAGCTCATTTCAGTCTGATAGTTCGTAATTTTTTTAATGATCGATTTCCCCAAAGATGTATTGGTCGAAGGGGATTCATTGCATGGCCTGCTCGATCGCCTGATTTGAATCCAATGGATTTTTTCGTCTGGGGACATTTAAAGTCCCTGGTTTATGCGACTCCTGTACTTAATGTTGATATTCTGAGAGCGTATCCAAATTCGATTTCACGAAATACGAAACACTCCAGGAATTTTCAACAGAGTACGCCAGGGCATGTAACGCAGGTTTAGGGGACACATCGAAGCAGGAGGAAGCCACTCCGAGCAATTTTTGTAACATTAAATTTTGTCTTGTAACTCTGAAATAAATTATTTTGAGACCAATGTTCATATGAACTTTTTGTAATGTTTTGGTGTTAGGAACACGTCCCCGAAATATTTGACACCAATTTAGATACACCCTGTATATTGTAATTATTGTTAAGATTGAAACAATTTGCCATAACTGCAAACACAAATATATTCATTGACGAAAAATTAAATTTATTAATTTTTTTACAGTTTGTAGAATTTTCCTGTGAATTTAATTACGAAAATTTCACTAAGCATTCAGTATTGAACATTTTGATACACACATTAGGCTATATGCAGGTTTTTTTTAAAAAGAATTAAGCAATTTTGATAAGAAAGTTTGAGATTTGAAATGTGTTTTGTTCTCGACTCTCTTTTGTCCAGCTTATGGCAACACTGGACGCAGACATTTTCCCAGAAACTGATTTTATATCTTCCGCACTTAAATTTCCCCGTAACTAACAACAATGGAATTCGAAGCAGTCTGTTCCGTCTCAACGTCACACAAAGCCCTTCCTGTGACTTACAGCGGCGTGAAATGGAATTCGTCGAGGTGTAGAGCTTGAGAGCTTGGCCAACGGATTACCACCAAAGGAGATCCAGGTTCGATCCCAGGCAGATCGTGAGAGATTTGTGGTGAAAATAAATCTGTTGTGGGACTGAATTTCTGTTAAAAGGAGGGGAGACGCTTTTATATAATTTTGCGTAATTTATTACATAAAAATGCAATAGGCTTATGTATGTCCCATCTATGGTGCTGGTCAGTTAGTATTCCAGTATATTGAACTTAGTAGAATTAGCCTATTAGTTAAACATAGACAGTCACAATTTAGAGAAATTGTACAATTAGGATTGTGAACTTTAATATTGTGGTCTGTTGGTCAGCATGCTGGCTTCCAGATCGGGAGATACCGGGTTCGATTCCCGGGCTCGGCTCTCGGTGAATTTTTCTTGAAGAAGAGGAATTCCCTGGGTGTCTAGAGTCTGGAAATTTATATGACTGTGAGTGTGATTGTGAGTGTGCCGGGTTAATATTAATTAACCAATCATCACAAATGTAAAAATACATCAGGACTGTCGCTGGGCAGTAACCTGAACACACGTTTCAGCGTCACATTGTTGACAAGTAACTCCATCTGTTAGCACAATCATAAAGCATCTAATAGATGCTATAGAGTTACCAACAACGAAAAAAAAAAGTCGAGATGTATGGCATTGTGTGAAGTTAGTGAAAAGGGAAGATATTAAGCGGTTCAACTTTTCCCAACGCTACCCAAGCCGACTGAAAGTTGGAATTTTTGGATTGAAAGATTGTAAGTATGAGAAGGGGTGGCCCGTAGGGGTGGTGTTGTTCACTGCTAGGAACGAGTTGTTGTCAGTCTTGGAATGTAAACAGTACAGGATGTTAAGAAAAACAGTAAACAGTTACGAAAAATGATGCAAAAATTAAAAAAAAAAAAAAAACTTAAAAATAGGCACTAACTTTTAGGTACTATAAAACTCCTTTATTTATAACTGTATTTCCAAGAAAAATGTAAATATAAATAATTGATTAAATGGCGATCTTACTCGTGTTAATTATGTAAACATGTGCGGCTTACAGCTGTTTCGGTGTTTCTTCACACCATCCTCAGAGCCTACTAGATCTCGGCGTCATCTCATCCTTCGCTGCCTGTTGTGTGGGTGCGTTCGATTGTTGAAAAGTGTTGAAATATGGTGTCAAATAGTGTGTGTGTTCTGAAATTTATCTGTGTGTTGAGAATTTGACTGGGGTATGTTTTAGTGTGTCTGTATATTTCATATTGTTCTAGTGTGTTGAGTTTTTGGTTTTTGGGTTGTATTGTAAGATTTCCATGTCTGTATTTATGTTATTGTACATACAACCCAAAAACCAAAAACTCAACACACTAGAACAATATGAAATATACAGACACAACAAAACACACCCTGATAGAATTCTCAACATACAGATCAATTTCAGAACATACACATTATTTGACACCACATTTCAACACTTTTCAACAATTGAACGCACCCACACAATAGGCAGCGAAGGTCGAGATGACGCCAAGATCTAGTAGGCTCTGAGGATGGTGGGAAGAAACACCGAAACAGCTGTAAGCAGCACATGCTTACATAATTAACACGAGTAAGATCGCCATCTAATCAATTATATTCAAGTGTTAAAAGTAGTGTACGAAAGATTCAACATGGAGTAAATATTAAATTTCAAGTCTGTTTGTAACAAGGAAAAAAATAGGTTTTTGCCTAAATTCCGCTCTCTAGTGATCAGTAGTCAGGGCTGCAAGCAATAGTGCACGAAACGCATTAAATAGTGCGTGCCTTTTTCCACTAAAATGATATCACATGCAGCAATTCAAAGCCACCCGTGCGTGTATGTATGGAATGATATTGGCGGAGGAACTGAGGATGTCTGGAGTAGGATTGTACTTCAGACATACTAACCACTGAAAACAGTCAATATTGAGGGAGAGGCAAGCGATGCAGTTTAGCCTACAACTGGGCCAACCAATTTAACAAATGCTATACTGACAAATGAGCTCCCGCTCTCCGTTTTCAACTTTTCTATTTTTCTTCCTCTTTCCCTTCCTCTTTCAATGGCTCACCTTCCTCATTAACTTTCCATTTTGTCTCTTCATATATTCATGTCCTTCAACCCATTTCTCTCGCTTATTTTTATTAAGGGGATTCGGTAGGCAAAATTTCTTGAATTTTTTTTTTCGATTTTTATGCTATAAAATTGTACATTCCTTTCTGTTTAATTTGATATATATATATATATATATATATATATCATTATTCTATCTTCCCAATAACTATTTCTAAAACAAGTGTGAATAAGGCCCTGGGATGCATAATAAGTGTAGTGATTTCTCTAATGCTTGCATTTAAAATGTAATTTAAATTATTATAAAACTATTACTATTTTTATAATTATGTATATAAATAGATATTAATTTCTTTCAGATTTTATTGTTTTTTATAGTTATTTTTGGAATGATCACTTCAGACTCAAAATTTTATTTTGCACTTTAAAGGCTAATATAAATAATATGATGTATGTATGTATTTATTCACACTGTAATGGGTATATACCCGGTGACAGTGGTAACTAATTACACTCAATAATGACAATAATAAACTTATTAATTAAAAATACTACTACTACTACTACTACTACTACTACTACTACTACTACTACTACTACTACTACTAATAATAATAATAATAATAATAATAATAATAACAACAACAACAACAGGGAATATACTAAATTAAATGAAACGATCACTTAAAATAACATTTGAAATATTCTAATTTGTATCTTAAAACTAAGATCGAACTAAAACCCACGAGTATGATATGTTCATATCTGCACAAGTACCTTTCAACACTACACTCATTTCGCTGTCAACTCACTCACTGCACTGGACCTACGACACATTTCACTGATTCTATCCTGATTTCACTAACACTTCAAAAGCATTTCACTGTTCAAATACTTTGCACTGCCACTATAAACTATAAAGCTTCACTGACAGGAACACATTTCACTTACACAACACACTTCACTGACACGACATACTTCTTCACTGACACAACACACTTCACTGACACAACATACTTCTTCACTGACACAACACACTTCACTGACACAACATAATTCTTCACTGATACAACACTTCAATAACAACATATCATTTACACCCTTTAAGTACTGTGTATAATTACCGTCTATTAGTAAGGTCCTTAAGCCTATTTTTAAATACATTTTTGGTTGTTGGTAAAGCCTTTAGTAAGTCTGCAGGTAAAGCATTGCAGTCCCTGATAGTACGATTGAGAAAAGAAAACTTTCCAGTGTCCGTCCTCTGCCTTCTTTCCCTCAATTTATATGAGTGGTCGTTCCTTGAAGAGTAATTTGGAGGCTGCAACCTATTTTTTATTTCTCTCCAGGCAGGTTCACCTCTGTATGTTTTGAACAGTGCGCATAATCGAATTCGCGTTCTCCTGTCCGTGAGTGTGTCCCATTTTAATGGTGAATTTTTCCGACAACACTTAAGAGCAGATGGTGAAAATGCACGAATGATGAGCAGGCTTTGTTTAATTTAAATTAGTTTTGTAGCAAAAAATATTTTCTATAGCTCTTATTTCACTATATTTTGATCATATGTATTGATATTAATGTACTATGCACTTTTCCTGCAATTGGCTGTGTTAAATTCAGGTCAGTATATGTAACAATAACGTGTAAAAAATAAAGTGCCTACTACTAGCAGTTTCTGAGAAAAGCTACATGAAATATAATGATTTTAACATAGCCGAGATAGCACGTACCGGATCCCCTTAAACAACTTTTCTCACTTCCTTTTTTGGATCCATCTTCTGTCACACCATGCTCTCTTTCCCTAGTTTCTTCTATTCCTTGTCTACTTAATATTTATATTCTTTTTTAACTTCTTTCTCTGTTTTTTGCCGTCTTCCATTCCTTTTCTGTCGTCCTCCTCCACGCCCTTTCCTTTAATTCTCGTCTTTCTTGTTCCTCAGTTTTCCTTTTACCTGCCCTTCTCTTATCTCCTCCTTTCGCTCACCGTGTCTGCCTTTCTGCTAATCCTAGTCTTTCCTGTCTCAATTCTGTCCCATCTATTTCACTTCTTACATTTCTTTCTTCCCTCTTCCTGGACTTCTTTCTCTTTTGCCGCTCCTTCTGTCTGTCATTAGGCCTATGCTTTAGTTCTGTAGTAAGTGACCGTTGTAAATTTCATGCCCTAATTATTCAATTCATTTCAATTCAGGCCATCCATTCCAAACTCATATTCCAAAACGTTCGTTCTGAGATCTTGCAGAGCTAACCTGATGTTGCCAGTAAGGCCCGTAACACACTTGAAGAGTTTTCGCCAGCGAGAAATGTGTTGCAAGAAAGAGGCGAAGAGCCTTCCTCCACACACTTGGCAAGTTCTCGCTATCACAGATCACACCTCGCTATGATCATCTATGCACTGCCTTCATGCAGAAAGCATTTGTCTGATTACAGTAATGACTCGTTGGGGGAAATATTATAGGTTATGTATTTACGTATATTGTCGTACTTAAATATATAACCTGTAAGTATATTGTCGTACTTTACAAATTATGTACGAACGCTATGATGAATCTGAGTATTCAGATGATGAGGAAATGGAGTTACATGAACATATTTTGTTAATGAAAAGAAAAAGTAGGCCTAAAATTAAAGCCAGAAATATCTGAAAATCACGTTGTATCGTACGAAAATAAGGGCGAGTTTTGGACACTGGTTTCGATTTGAATGATGATACGTTTAGGCATTATTTCGGGTTGAATGGACCACAGTTTTTTGCCATTCATTATATGATAGAGGATTCTTTGCTATGTTGTGATTAAAATTATGTAAAGTGTTAAGACATATAGATACATTATTTCAAATGCTTAATTGATACTATTAAGTCTCATCAAAATAAAATATAGCCCCATTTATTTTCAGATAATGTGATATTTGTCTCCAGATTTCTTCTTTAAGTTTCGTGTTTTTACAGTTTTCATCCCGTGTATCATATAAATAGGCCTACGGGTGACATCGTATTGTATTGCATTGTATTGTATTTATTAACATTCCATGGTATTCATACATGCTTACAGCTAGAATATGGAACAAGTCAAAAAACTTAATACTATTATAAAATCTTAATTTATAGTCACAATCTAGATGAAATATATATAGACGAGATTTACAATATAGTCTACTAGTACAACACAAAGTTTTAGTATGAATTTCATGAAGTGTTATTGAATGTTATGAATTCACCTACAGAATTTAAGGCGTGAGAAATTAGGTACTTCTTTAATTTGGCCCTAAATAATTTTATGTTTTGAGTTTCATTTTTTATATCGATAGGGAGGCTATTAAAAATTTTTACTGCCATATAACGCACTCCTTTTTGATAGCACGATAGACTTGCCGATGGAGTATGAAAGTCATTTTTTGACGTGTATTTATGCTATGAACTGTTGAATTAGTTACAAAGTTTTCACGATTACATACGAGGAAGATTATTAATGAAAAGATATACTGACAAGCCATGGGCATTATTTGTAGTTTTTTGAAAATAGTCCTACACGATTCCCTAGATTTGGCACCTACTATTATTCTAATTACTCTTTTTTGTAATAGAAATATATTGTTGCTATCTGTGGAATTTCCCCAGAATATTATTCCAAAACTCATTACCGAGTGGAAGTATGCAAAGTATATTGTTTTTAAGGTATTGATATTTACTATCTTTTGCATAGATCTAATAGCAAAACAAGCTGAATTTAGTTTGGGGGTAATTTCTTTAATATGATTTTTCCAATTTAACACATTATCGTACAAATTCGATAAACTTCTGACTGCTATTATCATCTTTCCTCATTTTCAAACAAAAACAGTACAATTCATCGGCACCTGTGATATCTTTTTCTACATACAATCGTCATAAAGAGTATAAATGTTCAAACATCTTTGATAAATGCGTCAAGAAAATTCGCTGAGCTACCGATCCCAGCGAGAAACTCGCTCGAGGTTTTTGCTTCGAACGAGAATCTCTTCCATTGTGTGGACGTCCATTTGAATCCATGTTGTCAATCTTTTAATTTTCTCGCAACACATTTCTCGCTAGGGGAAACTCTTCAAGTGTGTTACGGGCCTTAGATGTAGCAGAAGTAGGATTCGTACTTGGTGACAAAATCAGAGATATCAACCGGGAGCACTTGCTTGGGATGTTCCGCAGGCATGCGTCACCAAAGCGTGAAGTTGCGTGAGTGATGCGTGGGGTAGGAAGGAACAACGGCCCACAATTTGCTCATTTTCGCCAAATTGATGACCTAACTGGGTTGCGGACTGACTGGGCAATTAGTTACCGTGAAGATTAACACGCTGCCCGATGATTCAGCGGCGGCCATCAACGTTGACGTGACTCGTGCGCAACGATCCCATCACGTAATAACACTGCACCGGTGTAGATCAGGCGTTAGGCGCTTTTGTCTGCTGGGCCGGGGCTCATTACCTGGTTGGGTTTTCTTAAGAAATTCGTAATTCTACAAAAGAACTAGAGCAGAGCAGGTAACATTTCTTCTTTAATAATTGCGTACTACGAATTAGAGTCGTGCACAATCGATAACGAAAAATAGAAATTATACAGGGTGTCCCATTTATCTTGTGCACCTATTATAACTTTTTTGTTTGGATAGATATTGGAATATTAGTTTTTGAGCATTATGTTAGAACGAGGGGCTAACGTGAGTGTGGAGATCTGGTGCATGTAACTACATTATGGTACAAGATACACGTGACGTCATCAATTTTTCAAATAGCACTACATACTTTAATCATGTTACATTGATTACACACAATAAGACGAGGTCCACACCTGTGGAGTAACGGTCAGCGCGTCTGGCCGCGAAACCAGGTGGCCCGGGTTCGAATCCCGGTCGGGGCAAGTTATCTGGTTGAGGTTTCTTTCCGGGGTTTTCCCTCAACCCAATACGAGCAAATGCTGGGTAACTTTCGGTGTTGGACCCGAACTCATTTCACCGGCATTATCACCTTCATATCATTCAGACGCTAAATAACCTAGATGTTGATACAGCGTCGTAAAATAACCCAATAAAATAAAAAATAAATAAACAAATAAGACGAGTTCAAAAATGTATCACAATGTCACCTTCCTAATCAATAACAACAAAACGAAACAAAAACGTACTTCCTAAAATGCTATGCTTTGAGAGTCACAGAAGATGTTCCAAATGGCGACCAATCACAATAAAGCACATTCGAAGGCATTCCCCGAAAGACCGTATGACTGCCCGGCATGTTGCTGGCTGAATGGACACACAAGCCTTTCGAATGCGTTGCTGCATGCCGTCTGGTGTTGTGAGAATGTTCTGGTACACACTGTCCTGTACAGTTCCCCACAGGAAGAAGTCGATGTGGCGACAGATCCGGAGAACGTGCAGGCCACTATAGGTGGGTTTTGGCGTCGACAGTTGTTGTGATTTGTTTACATGTTAAGAGAGCAAACACACAACACACGACGTGTACGGACGTCAGTCGTCTTTCGTTTTGTGTAAGTTAATGCACAAGATGAATGGGGCACCGAAACAAACGGCACATTCTGATGGCATTCATTTTGCATTTTGTCAGCGAGCTGATTGAGAACTATAACGTGATGGGGTGTCATGTATCTCCAGAATAACTTCTTGGATTCTCATCTGTTTTTTCTTTCCTCAAAACATTCGGATAGTGAGCGACGAACATGGGGAGCGTTTTCATCAGGATTTTTCTGAAATGGAAAGGTGCTACCAGGCAAAATGGAGCCCAAATTTTCTGTCAGACTAACGCTGGACGCTCAAAAGAGATGTTTCTCAAGCGAAGCATAGCCTAAAATCTATTTCACACACATTTTAGGTAAATAAATACGATTTTAGGTAAAAATATTACAAGGTATCAACACTAGGAAAGTTTGAATTACATTTCACATAATTACTCAAAGCCCTGAGTGATAGATAAATGTTGTAAACAGATCTGAAGTCAGCACGAAAAATACTATAAGGATCATCCATTCTTGATCTTTTAACAAAAAATATGTTTAATTTTGTTGACCAGTGAATTATTATCTAAATGTCAATTCATTGATGAATGGTATGCATGTAACGTATAGGCCTAGGTATTACTATAAAATATTATTTGAAAACTAGCCGTACCCGTGCGCTCCGCTGCACCCGTTAGAAATAAATATAAAGTAATTACATAATTAAAATAGGACGTTTGATCCAGGGAACATTCGTGTTTGATAGAAGGATAAATCGTTTATTATGTTACTTAATTTAAATTGTATTAAATAATTAAAATGCGATCATTTTGGTCCAGAGACACTCATTTGGTGCAATGACAATTCCTTTAACATGTTTCTTAATTTTTATTACATGCAACCATAGTTTAATGAACATTGACATCATTTAGATTTAATGTGTATACTTTATTTTACTTGCTATACGTTTCCATTGAATTATGGTAATAACTTAATTTTAACCCTTGTTTTCTACGTATTCAGTAAATGCAATTGGTTCTAAACCCTTCAAATAACTTATATTATATTATATTATATTATATTATATTATATTATATTATATTATATTATATTATATTATATTATATTATATTATATTATATTATATTATATTATATAAAAAGTGTGTTGATAACGGATTAACTTACATGAACATTATTTTAAGAAATACAGGAAACGAATGTACAGAATAGCCTATCAAGTTTTCTGTGCATAAGAAGCTATTTTAATCTTACCTGTCCTCGATTCACTCAGAAGTTACTGTAATAACATTATAGCATTATGTCCATCTAGAGAAACTACACTTTCCAATGGTGAAATAATAATTAATTATACAAATCGGTTAATTCAGCTTCTGATATTACTTCATACAAACACAGAAACATTCTCTGTAGGCTATGTTTCATAGCTTTCGATTGTTGTTGTCCAAGGCCCCTTATAGACTAAGTCATTTGTTTTTTATTTCATTACACCGCCTTAGATGGCGTTGTTATTGTAATTTTGAAACTCGTTTATCTCGTTAAATATGAGTCCTATAAAAATTTTGCATGGAATAAAACTTATCGGAAATTAATTTTAAAGAAACTTTTGTTATGTAATATTTTGCATGAAAATTAATAATAAGGGAGATATTTCGATTTATTTAATTCAAGTCCCCTTATAACCCTCCTTTTAAATAAAATACTTTGAATGCTATATAGCCTAAATTGTAAGTTACAACGAACTTAATTTATATTCAAATTTTCATACAAATCGGTTTAGCCATTATCGCGTGAAAAGGTAACAAACATCCAGACAGACAGACAGATAGACAGACATACAAACAAAAATTTCAAAAAAGCGATTTTCGGTTTCAGGGTGGTTAATTATATATGTTAGGACCAATTATTTTTGGAAAATTGAAAATTACCAGAAAAATTTCGGCTACAGATTTATTATTAGTATAGATGTAGATGGCTGTTTACTCAAAATCCACCCGGGTAATTTTGATAATATCCTGAATATCATATCATGAGCGAAGAGCAGCTGAATGGAGCAGTCTCCCCTTGGCCCGGCGCTGGTGTTTACAGGAGCGCTCGGCAGGGAGGGCGCCTCGGCGGTTGGAGCTGCTCTGTCGTCACTCGCGGAGGAGGATCGCCTGCTCTGTGCCACGCCTGTCCGTCGTCGGCACTTCACGCCAACCGACAACTGAAGCTGCCACAAATATTACAAACACGCCACAGCTCCATTCAGTCCGCCTGTAGCATCGCAAATCGCGTCCTGTTATTGTGATTATTCTATTTGTATTATCATATTATTTATTATTATTGTTACTTTTTATTGCTATTATTTTTATTATTTTACTAGCCGTACCCGTGCGCTCCACTGCACCAATTAGAAATAAATATAAAGTAATTACATAATTAAAATAGGACATTTGATCCAGGGAACATTCGTGTTTGATAGAAGGATATATCGTTTAATATGTTACTTAATTTAACTTGTATTAAAAAATTAAAATGCGATCATTTTGATCCAGAAACCACTCATTTGGTCATAAAAATTAGTTTAAGAAATACAGGAAACGAATGTACAGAATAGCCTATCAAGTTTTCTGTGCATAAGAAGCTATTTTAATCTTACCTGTCCTCGATTCACTCAGAAGTTACTGTAATAACATTATAGCATTATGTCCATCTAGAGAAACTACACTTTCCAATGGTGAATTAATAATTAATTATACAAATCGGTTAATTTAGCTTCAGATATTACTTCATAGAAACGCAGAAACGTTATATGTAGGCTATCTTTCATAGCTTTCGATTGTTGCTGTCCAAAACCCCTTATAGACGAAGTCATTTGTTTTTTAATTCATTATACGGCCTTAGATGGCAGTTATTTTAATTTTAAAACTCATTTATCTCATTAAATATCAGTCCTATTAAAATTTTTCAAAGAATAAAACTTATCGGAAATGATTTTTAAAGAAATATTTGTTATGTAACATTTTTCATAAAAATCAATAATAAGCGAGATATTTCGATATATTTAATTCAGGCCCCCTTATAACCCCCCTTTTAAATAATGTATTTTGAATGCCATATAGCCTATAATCTAAGTTACAACGAACTTAATTTATGTTCCAATTTTCATCGAAATCCGTTCAGTCATTATCGCGTGAAAAGGTAACAAACATACAGACAGACAGACATACAAACAAAAATTTCAAAAAAGCGATTTTCGGTTTCAGGGTGGTTAATTATATATGTTAGGACCAATTATTTTTGGAAAATCGAAAATTACCAGACAAATTTCGGCTACAGATTTATTATTAGTATAGATTACTGTACTAGCCGTACCCGTGCGCTCCGCTGCACCTGTTAGAAATAAATATAAAGTAATTACGTAATTAAAATAGGACATTTGATCCAGGGAACAACTTTTACAACAGCGCAAGATAATCTGCTTCGCTCATTACCCAATCTTTTTTTGCATTGCATTTATTGCATATATATTTTATGTATTTTAACACGATTCAATTGAGCATAGTTAAAATTTGAATTATAAAATAATGGATTGCTAAGCTAACGTACTATTACTGCATACTAAATCAATACACTCTCGTTGTTCATTAATTGTCTGAGATTAAAATGAGTGTACATAAATATTATTTTAAGAAATACAGAAAACGAATGTACAAAATAGCCTATCAAATTTTCTGTGCATAAGAAGCTATTTTAATCTTACCTGTCCTCGATTTACTCAGACGTTACTGTAATAACATTATAGCATTATGTCCATCTAGAGAAACTACACTTTCCAATGGTGAAATAATAATTAATTATACAAATCGGTTAATTTAGCTTCTGATATTACTTCATACAAACACAGAAACATTCTCTGTAGGCTATGTTTAATAGCTTTCGATTGTTGATGTCCAAGGCCCCTTATAGACGAAGTCATTTGTTCTTAATTGTTTGCACCGTCTTAGATGGCGTTATTTTAATTTTAAAGCTCATTTATCTCATTAAATATCAGTCCTATCAAAATTTTGTAAGGAATAAAACCTATCGGAAATCATTTTTAAAGGAACGTTTGTTATGTAACATTTTTCAGAAAAATCAATAATGAGCGAGATATTTCGATTTATTCAATTCAGGCCCCCTTATAACCCCCCCCTTTAAATAAAGTATTTTGAATGCCATATAGCCTAAAATCTAAGTTACAACGAACTTAATTTATATTCCAACTAGTGGCTTGTGCAGCAAATACTGCTGCAAACTAAGTTGGTTAGACGTTCAAATAAAAATTTTTCAGATTTATTTTCAATGAAGAATACTTGTCTTTTTGATAGTTATTTGCTTCCATAATAATGAAACATACTCCCTCTGAATGGATTTTTTTAGGCCAAATACTTTTTCTTGTACCTATCCAACTTCAGTTTTTGAGTTTCAACGCGAAAACGCAAGTATCAATGTCAGGACGATAGCAGTAGCTATTTCAGGTCATTGTGGATTGTAGGCAAAAGTTAAAAAAATGTCAGGTTTGCTAAGCTTTCGAACAATAGCATTTTCGTATAGCTGCTGCATGTAGAACTTGAAATGTAGAGCGTAAAATCATTTTATCCTACTAAGAGATCTTGCTGAAATGATCTGGAGACTACAAAATTTTCCAGGCCTCTTATTTTATTAATAAGTAATACCTTTTGATCTTTCCTTAGGAACTGTAATTTTTGCGCTCTCTCGAGCCAGTACTGAAGACATTGACACATATCAATATTTACACTACACCGCCATTAAGTATATGAAAAAGACCCAACCCCACTGGGTTAATAAGTATAAAAATATTTGATTTTAATAACAATATTATTATCTTACTTAAGTTTTTTAGTTATATATAGCACCTACTCAGTAAATTATAGAAATGAAGATCTAAATTAAGATATTCTCTACATTTACTTACATAACCTCAAAACGTTTCACTTTCATATCATCAATATAGCATCAATATTATGTACAATTAATGAAAAAAGGATGCGTCATGATATTAACTATAATAATATTTAATTGCTAATAGTAATAATGTCATCAAACCACCTCAAGTTTCGTAGATTTGAATATCCGATACACAGCTATACTCAGAAAATTATACTCTGCAGAATCAGTTTTTAATAACAAATTGAATTGAGCTCTAAATATGTCGGCAATCCTGCAGGTCATGGCCTTCGTGTAATAGCCTATTGTTTATTGTAGTGTGTGTTTTGTTCTGAAATTCAATCAAGTCGGCCGTGAGTCAATACAATTAGTTCTCAAAACTGACAACAGATGGATTTTGGAAAATAGGAAAATTATGTAGGAAAATTGACATTTCACTGAAAACTACTACTTTTCCGAAAAACTTTGGATGCCAGGCATGAAAATGAGGGGTCACTCGTTAAAATCCGTTCAGCCGTTTTCCCGTAATTTCCATTACCAGTTCAGATTATATATATAGATTTTCTATAAATCGGTTCAGCCATTATCGCGTGAAAAGGTAAACATACAGACAGACGTACAAACAAAAATTTCAAAAATGCGATTTTCGGTTTCAGGGTGGTTAATTATATATGTTAGGACCAATTATTTTTGGAAAATCGAAAATTACCAGAAAAATTTCGGCTACAGCTTTATTATTAATATAGATTTTATTATTATTTCATTAATTCATTCATATCTCTCTGCCCAAAGGCAGGTTCTACACTGCAAATCCAGCATTTTCCAGTCTTTCTTCCTTTCCGCCTTCCATATATCTTAATGTTGTCTATTATTTGTTACCTTCTTCTGCCCTGAACTCTTCTCCCGTTCACCATTCCTTCCAGTGCATCCTTCAGAAGGCAGTTTCTTCTAGACCAGTGACCCAGTCAATTCCTTTTTCTCTTCCTGATCAGTTTCAGCATCATTCTTTCTTCACCCACTCTTTCCAACACAGCTTCATTTCTTTTACTGTTTGTACACTTCACACGCTCCATTCTTCTCCATATCCACATTTCAAATGCTTCTAGTCGTTTCTCTTCACTTCGTCGTAATATCCATTTTTTTTTCGCCCCATACAGAGTCACAATTCGCATAAAGCACTTCACTAGTCTCTTCCTTATTTATTTTTGCAGAGGTCTGCATAAGATGCTCTTTTTTCTGTTTTTAATCGGTTATTTTACAATACTTTATCAGCTGCTATGGTCTTCTAGCGTCTGAATGAGATGGTGATATTGCCAGCGAGATGAGACCAAAGTCCAGCGCCGAAAGTTACCTAGCATTTGCTCTTAATGGGTTGAGGGAAAACCCCGGAAAAAATCTCAACCAGGTAACTTGTCCCAAACAGAATTTGAACTGGGACCCGCTCTTTTCACGGTTACAAGTGCTAACCGTTACAGTGATGGATCGTTTTTCTGTTAAAAACTTACTTTGCCATTGCTATTTATTATTATTATTATTATTATTATTATTATTATTATTATTATTATTGAATTAAGGTTTTATTATTGTTTTAGAATTGAATCGGTCATTTCAAAAAGGTCATTAGTCAAGAAACTGAAATTTTACAGGAGAAAGAAAAAACTACCTACAGCATAAACTGCCTAATTTTTAATTCTCATACGACTGTCAATGATTAAAGCGTTATCGAGGAAGATATTGCAGTATAAATTTTTCATTAACAATTTTTTGTTTGGCATAAAACACATTTTCAAAATCAATGACTCATGACCTTTTTGCAATGAACGTTCACATTTTACCAATTAATAAAATATATTTTTAGCAAATAATGTTCTAATTACGTAAATTATTTAATGCACCAATATACCATGAATGAGAACACTTTTATGCGTACTATTTTCATATTATACAGGGTGATTCACAAGGATTTACCGTCCTTTACGGAGGTTATTTCTGAAGACATTTCGAACAAAAAAAAATGTAAAATAATCATAGTTTCTATTCTCAATATTTTCAGAGTTACACCAATTTAAAGTTGTTTGTAAAATACGTTTTTTCTTGACTCTGTAAATATTGAGAATACGACCCATGCTTATATGATATTTTTTATACACTTGATTACATAACTTTTAACACTGTATCACTTCGGAATATGTATGATAAGAACTTTCTTGTGTTAAATTTTAACGTACCTTGTTACATGTTTCGACCTATTTTCGGTCATCTTCGGAACTGGTCGTTGTTGGTCTTGGCGCCTCTTGTTTCCTATGTGGGTGCGTTCGTAGTGTAGAGTCAAAGAGTGTATGTTTTTTCGAAATTGAGTTGTGTGTTGAGAATATCGTTGGGGTGTGTTTTCGTGTGTCTGTATATTTCATATTGTTCTAGTGTTCTAGTTTCTGGAAATGACATGGAAATACTGCACATCCACCCAAAAAGCCAGACTCGTGACCTTTCTGCAAGAAGTGGAAATTTAAAGCTTCGATTTCAGCACTGTTTGAAAGTTTATTCATGATCTTCTTACATAGACTGGTCGGGCTACCCCTACACCACAATGTTCATTGCATAACTCATTTTCGTAAAAAAGGTTGACTCATGACCTTTTTGCAATGACCGATTCAATTATTACAAACCCATAAATTATAATCTATGAAAGCTCTTGGCTGCTGGATTTACACAAGTCATTACACTCCGTCCTAACTATCAATAATTTTCCAGTTACCATACATTTTTAAATACGTTCTCCTTCATATTGTTAAAATATGTAAGCCTAGGTCTTCCCAGTGGTCTTTTCCCTAAAGGAGTGTCTCTCCTTTCTCCTTTCTGAACCTCTTAGCACATGTCCAACCCATCGCAGCCTTCTTGATTTAATTCTGGTCACAATATCAGGTTTATTGTAAAAATCGTAATTTTCTTTATTGTGCAGTTTTCTCCATTCAGAAGTATCTGCATCTCGAACTGTTCCAACATATGTTTCCTAAAAGTGATCTTTAACAATTTTGAATTTATTTTAATCTGTCCTGTGAGTGTACACGTCACACAATCATAAACTGAAACAGGTATAATAAAATATTCTACATGTGATTTTTTTCTGTATATCGGATAATGCTTCTGTATATGGGCATTAATTTCTTGTTTCACTAGTAATTGATGTCCCTAATACTTAAACTAGTTTACTTTTTCAGATGTGTCTGTATCAATTGTGATGTTGTTATTCACATTTAAATTACGAATTGTTGTTTAGTCAACTGTCCGAAGACAGGTCTGGAGCTCACAAATGATAGGCTACGAGTGAGCATGAAATATTTTGTTTTGTCAACATTTACTCCAAGACCAGTTCATTGTGTAACTTTTAATAACAGAGTAAATATTTCAATTTCACGTTCGTTTCAACCAAATAAAATTAAACCATCTGCGTATGCCATACAGGGTGTAAGGGGTATAAGTGTGTAGTCCTTTTCACATCTTCGGGGATGGCCTACAGGATAAAAAAATGTTCATACACATAGGACCAAAACCTTATTGGTTTCACAGAATTTTTTTTTCCTTATGTTATTTGCGTTATAATGCTTATATCGTTAGTAAAATTACGAAAACAATTACATCAGTAGATATATCTAGCAAAGAGTTAATATTAGTTTAAATAAATATTAGTGTGTTCTATTACGTTTTCGTGAAATTAAATAATAATGCATGCTTAAATTTGAAGAGTCCACTGCCAGAATGATGGATGTCATTTGGAATACATTTTGCAGGAGAAGCAATTGAAAGTTTGAAATGCTTAGCGCTCAAAGCTTAACTGTGATTTTCCGATCATTACTGGACAATGACTATCAGTGTTAATGCCATATAACTCTCTATGTACATTCTATATGTCTTAAGCTATGCATTGACAGTCTTGGTTCATTTTCGACAAGAAAGTGACATCCATCATTCTTGCAGTGGACTCTTCATTTATTAATATTCTGGCGTGATAGACGTGGCAGCATGTTCAGCAGGATACAATAGTCTGCACAGACATACAGATCAGCTGAATTCAAGCTAACCATATCTCCTGCCGAGCGGATGGCAGTTCAGTGCAGGGTATTCGATAAACAACTTACAAAGTCATTCACAGTTCAGGAATATCATACGTTATTAATTTATGGAGAAAGTCGTAATTCAAGTCCGCCAACGTTTTCCACAAAGAAGGTTACCTAATCGGCGGACTTTTGTAGCAGTTTCTCAACGGTTATTTTACCCCGTTTCGAAAATCACACAACGAGAAATTTCTTTAAAAATGGTATTGCTTTACGGACGCGGGAGAGATTAAAATTTTGCATTAGAAAAAAAATGTTCGTGTGATTTTGTGCAGTAAACCATTATTGTTTATTTTTTAGACGTACAATAAAAAAGGAGCAATATAGTTAAATAAAATGTAAATTTAACAGAATGTTCTATTAAGATTGAAAGTTTGTATTTGCTGCTTGTTTTACGTAAACAACGGTTGTCCTGGTCCGCTCCTGCATTAGAACAGAGCATCTGTTTTGTACCGGTATGTCTGTACCCGCTTGAGCTGTACCGTGTACTTGTAAACTCCCTCCTCCCAATCCAGCAACGTTGTCAAACGCCTAATATTGTAAACTTTAATAATTAGTTAAATATTGCAATTAGAAAAAAATTGTGAGGGCATTTTTCGTTCCTTATTACCAGGCTTCAAGACTTCGGACCCAATAGAGCAGTTCAGTGGGAAATCCGCATAACGGCGTACTGAGTATAGTGGTGAAGCGTACAGTGGGTGGGGTACTGTAGAATGAATGCCACCAAATACGCAAAGAAAAACGCTCGGATTTGAAAGTTCTGACGAATAATTTGGTTTTCATACAAATCTTTTTTCAAATTGTGTATGCAACTATTACACGGTTAGAAAAGTCAGAGCAAGAGATGCCGGAAGCCCTCAAATTAGTTGAGGAAATGAGACAGAGAATTAATGAGACACCAAGTACACCGGTTACTGAACGTGTGAAACAGAAGTGGAAATCAATTTTATGTAAAAATAACGGATATGGATCACTGTGTAATATAAACAGCAAATCAGTTAGTGGACATAGAGTCACCCCAGAATAAAGGACTGTCTCTTAGAGACTGCAATGATGTTAGGTTTTTTTTCGTTTTGCTCCTATTACGTCATGCGACGTAGAGCGCAGCTTTTCACAGTACAAACTGTGTTTGGCAGATAACCGAAAAAGAATTACGTTTGAGACACTGAAAATGTATCTTGTAGTACATTGCAATTCGGTACTGTAACTGTACTTCCTAAAGACGACCAATAGGATAAATGAAAAAATTAAAATTGCTACATGTTTATTTCCACCATTAACACTGTGTATAATTAAACACAAATGCTTATAAAAGACAGGAGAATAAATGCTTTTCACATTCTTTTGACATTGTCATTGTGTAATGCATATTTACTTTCAGAATGTACATATGTGTGTGTTCCCCATACTACCGTACTCCACTCTAAACAGCAACGTTGTTACCTCAACACATCTCTACCTTTCACTACCTGCAGCGAGTCAACAACCTATAGTACATGCACAGTAAACTTATTGTATCGGGTCCCAATTTCGAAGCCTGCTTATGACATGAATAATCATCAGTTGAAATAATAATAATAATAATAATAATAATAATAATAATAATAATAATAATAATAATAATAATAATAATAATGTTTTATTTTCGCTGGCAGAGTTAAGGCCATAAGGCCTTCTCTTCCACTCAACCAGCCTTAATCAATACAATACATAAATTTAAATTACAAATATTTTCACTACACTTAAAAGGTTCTCCAGCAATATTCTTCACTACACATTTATTTAAATTTAGATAAATCTATAAGGTAAAGTAGTAACTTAATTTATGAGCTAATTTAATTCAATGAATTATAATTAATTTAATATTTGAGATAGCTAGTAAAATGATGAAAATTAATTTAATATAAGCTTACTAGGACTATGTTACAGGGAGAATATATATATTTCTATTTCTATAATGAGAATATTAATGTAATTGCCATTAGAGGTTTTGTAAATCTATTTACAGAAATTAAAGATAATAATAATAAGAATGGACAGATGTTAGTTTCATTATAAGTAACAAATATTAATCAGCAATTCATCTGCTAAGTAAGAATTTACGTAATTTTGACCTAAATGAAGCAATTGTCCAGCAACCCCTTATATCACTCGGAAGCGAGTTCCAATTTCTAGCAACTGAATAATGGCATTTAAACCCCTTATATCCTGTATATTCATCTTGCTTTATAGCTTCGTACTAAATTGGTAAGACTTTATATATGGCTTTGTTACCGATATTAACATAATAAACCAATCTGATGGAATTCTCACTCGCTAAACGTTGTTGCTCACCTGAATGACAGACAGGTGGGTGGCCAAATATTTCTCAGAATTCAATCCCAGTCGTCTGCCAACCAGCTATTAGAGCTGTAACAATGACTCCAGCAAAGAATAGGTACGTGGTGGGCGGTTGTGCCAGCGTTTTAGATCAGGTGTGGTAAACTTCTTGTATGTGTCGGTGGGGCTCTAAAATATAAAGCTGGACATCCAGATAGCCGCACTAGAAACACTTGAATCCGTAGAGGCTATCATGTGCATAATTACGGTAAATACAGACTTACAGAAGTTGTTATGTGGATAACTAATACACGTTTAAAAACATGCGTGATGAAGCACTCGTCTGTCAGGTGAATGAAAACAAAAATTATCTGGTTGCGTAATGCGAGCCACACATTAAATTAGATAAAACGAGTGGCTTGTGCAGCAAATGCTGCAAACTAAGTTCATTAGACTTCAAATAAAAATCGTTCAGATTTATTTTCAATGAAGAATACCAGACATTTTGGAAGTTATTTGCTTCCATAATAATGAAACATACTCCCTCTGAATGTTTTTTTATGTCAAATAGTTTTTGTTGAACCTATCCACCTTCAGTTTTTGAGTTTCAACGCGAAAACGCAAGTAACAATGTCAGGACGATCAGTGGGTTTTTCATGTGGGAGTAAAGTAATAGGCCTAGCTATTTCTGGTCATTGTGGATTGTAGACGAAAGTTAAAAAAATGTCAGGTTTGCTATGCTTTCGAACAATAGACATAACATTTTGGTATAGCTGCTCCATGTAGAGCTTGAAATGTAGAGGGTAAAATCATTTTATTCTTGCTGAAATGATCGGGAGACTACAAAATTTTGTAGGCTCCTTATTTTATCAATAAGTAATACCTTTTGTCTTTCCTTAGGAACTGTAATTTTTGCGCTCTCTCGAGGCCATACTGAAGAGAATGACGCATATAAATATCTACACCACACCGCCATTAAGTATATGAATGAGATCCAATCCCACTTGATTAATAACTATAAAAATATTTGATTTTTAATAACAATATTATTATCTTACGTAAGTTTTCTAGTTACATACTACATAGCCGCCATTCAGTAAATTATAGAAATGAAGATCTAATTTGAGATATTCTCTTCATCTACTTATATAACCCCAAAAAGTTTCACTTTCATATCATTTTTTTATTTTATTGGGTTATTTTACGACGCTGTATCAACATCTTAGGTTATTTAGCGTCCGAATGAAATGAAGGTGATAATGCCGGTGAAATGAGTCCGGGGTCCAGCACCGAAAGTTACCCAGCATTTGCTCGTATTGGGTTGAGGAAAAACCCCGGAAAAAACCTCAACCAGGTAACTTGCCCCGACCGGGATTCGAACCCGGGCCACCTGGTTTCGCGGCCAGACGCGCTGACCGTTACTCCACAGGTGTGGACTCTTTCATATCATCAATACAGCATTAATATGTGTAATTAATGAAAAATAGTCACATCATGTAATTAATTATAATAATATTTCATTTCTAATGGTAAAAATGTCATCAAACCACCTCAAGTTTTGTAGATTTTAATATCCAATACACAGCTGTACTCATAAAGTTACACACCGCAGAATCAGACCTGTAAATTATTTTTAGTAAGCCTTGAAGTTTTTAATAACCAATTCAATTTGAACTCTAAATATGTCAGCAATCCTGCAGGTCATGGCCTTCGTGTAATAGCCTATTGTTTATTGTAGTGTGTGTTTTGTTTTATTCTGAAATGCAATTAGTTCTCAAAACTGACGAAAGATGGATTTTAGAAAATAGGAAAATTATGTAGGAAAACTAATGCTTCACTAAAAGTTACTATTTTTCTGAAAATTCTTGGATGCCAAGCTTCAAAATGACGGGTCACTCATTAAAATCCGTTCAGCCGTTTTCCCAGTAATTTCCATTACCAGTTGAAATTATATATATATATATATATATATATATATATATATAGATGGATTTGATTTTGTCTATTATAAACATCAACAACAATATGTTCAAAATTTGATATAGAAGACTGAATCCTCATTTGAACCCATTTTAACGATGTTCGTTTATTTCTTTTCTTTTAGTACTGCTGTTTTTCTTTTATAAACAAAAACCTATCGTGTTAAAAACTAATAAAACATAGACGAATCGCCTCTCGCAGAAAGAAACTAATAATAATACAATCGTCTCTCCAGAAAATGCATGTTCAAAACTAATAAAAATAATGAAGTTACTTTTATTAAAAACATTTTTTATCAAAGTGGATAAAACATTCAACGATATACTCATCGTAACTTCATATTACAATACTAGACTGGTTATCAAACTCGGCCTACGGCCTCATATGACAACTTTCCAATCTCGCATTTTATGCGTGCTTCAAGAGATGTCCACTACTTGGTATAGGTCCACAGTATAGCTCGACCAAGATAGGAGTCTGGTTGGCGCAGAAATCACAGCTAATCCGTCTGTAATGGAGAAATACCTTGCAGTCCCCAATGGATGTAAAATAAAGCACTGATAGCAATTTTCTCGTTGCCAGAGATGTCTTTTTTCTGAGTCACAGAACTCTATTACATTACAAATGACAAACTTCCATGAAAGTAACAACGAAATTCCACGAAAATTAACGGAATTAATATGCCTTAAATCATATTCAGTGCTATTCTATAGTGGTTTCTTTTATAGAATCGAGTTTACAACACTGGTGACGATTGTACCAGAAATAAACATAATATAAACAATCACGTGCTCATAATTAAAAGGCTGCAGCCTTCGTTGCGAAAGTAGATTTCTACTGCGGTTTGCAGTATAAAAATACCAGATTCTGCCCTGAAATTTAGGTTGTTTTCGATTTGGGTCAGTAACAGTATTCATTACTTTTCGTTAGGCTGAAAGAATATAACTCGTTATCCGCAAATGGTCCGCGAACTACACGTTTCTGTCTCTGTTCAGATAACGACTTCACGATTCAAATTTCCACGTCACTGCTCTGTGGTAATAGGGACTTCAAGGAAGCATGCTTGCACCTGAATTTAGCGCCCATATTATTTCAAATGACCTCATTTGTGTTACAAATGATGTCTCGTGGTGGCGATTTATATGGTTAGCTCACACACATTATTGCGTCATAGAAGCTAATGTTGTTTTGCGAATGCCTTTCCTAACTCGCTAAACCTGTATCATTAGACTCTTCCATATTTGCAGACAGTTGAAATATAATTTTCGTTTCCTATAAATGAATTCACGTTGTGTGGCATTCCATAATGCTACGCCGATAACACAATGGAAGACATTTTTTTCTTGTTGCGTATCTCATTTACATTTCTGAACTTTACTTGTTCCTCTTCTTCAGATTTCATTGCAACTTATTTGACGCTAAAGTCGTTAATTTGATCACATGACTACGACTACAGAGCCTAGCTGTGGAGCGACAGCTACGGACTGGAAAATTCCGGGTTGAAGCTCTGGTGAAGGCGGGAATATTTATCTTGTTATAAAAAAATGGGTCAGGGATTCACTAAACCTACTATAAAAAATACCTAAGTTACTGGGTCTCTCCGGGAATAAATGGAGGTCAACAGATAGTGCTAACCACACACATCTCTTCTCTCTGTGTGGAGAACTTACATCTTTCTGACTCTTTCACGACTATTCTGAGCATGATAACACAGCGTACAAGTGGTTGTATTTGAAATATGACTACTTGACCAGATCTGGACCGAAATTCATTAACCGGGGAAACGTGAAGTTAATGCGAATATTTCAGAGGGCATGTTATAGAAAAATTATGTACTTCATTAAAGAACGTTCAGTTTATTCCGGTGCGGTTTATACCTTTCTACATTATTTCCACGTCGTTTATAGCCTCTCCGTTTATTCCGATGCGGTTTATACCTTTCTACATTATTTCCACGTCCTTTATAGCCTCTCCGTTTATTCCCGTGCGGTTTATACCTTTCTACATTATTTCCACGTCGTTTATAGCCTCTCCGTTTATTCCGATGCGGTTTATACCTTTCTACATTATTTCCACGTCCTTTATAGCCTCTCCGTTTATTCCCGTGCGGTTTATACCTTTCTACATTATTTCCACGTCGTTTATAGCCTCTCCGTTTATTCCGGTGCGGTTTATACCTTTCTACATTATTTCCACGTCGTTTATAGCCTCTCCGTTTATTCCGATGCGGTTTATACCTTTCTACATTATTTCCACGTCGTTTATAGCCTCTCCGTTTATTCCAGTGCGGTTTATACCTTTCTACATTATTTCCACGTCCTTTATAGCCTCTTCGTTTATTCCGATGCGGTTTATACCTTTCTACATTATTTCCACGTCCTTTATAGCCTCTCCGTTTATTCCGATGCGGTTTATACCTTTCTACATTATTTCTACGTCGTTTATAGCCTCTTCGTTTATTCCAGTGCGGTTTATACCTTTCTACATTATTTCCACGTCGTTTATAGCCTCTTCGTTTATTCCGATGCGGTTTATACCTTTCTACATTATTTCCACGTCCTTTATAGCCTCTCCGTTTATTCCGATGCGGTTTATACCTTTCTACATTATTTCCACGTCCTTTATAGCCTCTTCGTTTATTCCGATGCGGTTTATACCTTTCTACATTATTTCCACGTCGTTTATAGCCTCTTCGTTTATTCCAGTGCGGTTTATACCTTTCTACATTATTTCCACGTCCTTTATAGCCTCTTCGTTTATTCCGATGCGGTTTATACCTTTCTACATTATTTCCACGTCGTTTATAGCCTCTTCGTTTATTCCAGTGCGGTTTATACCTTTCTACATTATTTCCACGTCGTTTATAGCCTCTTCGTTTATTCCAGTGCGGTTTATACCTTTCTACATTATTTCCACGTCCTTTATAGCCTCTCCGTTTATTCCGATGCGGTTTATACCTTTCTACATTATTTCCACGTCCTTTATAGCCTCTTCGTTTATTCCGATGCGGTTTATACCTTTCTACATTATTTCCACGTCGTTTATAGCCTCTTCGTTTATTCCGATGCGGTTTATACCTTTCTACATTATTTCCACGTCCTTTATAGCCTCTCCGTTTATTCCGATGCGGTTTATACCTTTCTACATTATTTCCACGTCCTTTATAGCCTCTTCGTTTATTCCGATGCGGTTTATACCTTTCTACATTATTTCCACGTCGTTTATAGCCTCTTCGTTTATTCCAGTGCGGTTTATACCTTTCTACATTATTTCCACGTCGTTTATAGCCTCTTCGTTTATTCCAGTGCGGTTTATACCTTTCTACATTATTTCCACGTCCTTTATAGCCTCTTCGTTTATTCCGATGCGGTTTATACATTTCTACATTATTTCCACGTCGTTTATAGCCTCTTCGTTTATTCCAGTGCGGTTTATACCTTTCTACATTATTTCCACGTCCTTTATAGCCTTTCGTTTATTCCGATGCGGTTTATACCTTTCTACATTATTTCCACGTCGTTTATAGCCTCTTCGTTTATTCCAGTGCGGTTTATACCTTTCTACATTATTTCCACGTCGTTTATAGCCTCTTCGTTTATTCCAGTGCGGTTTATACCTTTCTACATTATTTCCACGTCGTTTATAGCCTCTCCGTTTATTCCGATGCGGTTTATACCTTTCTACATTATTTCCACGTCGTTTATAGCCTCTCCGTTTATTCCAGTGCGGTTTATACCTTTCTACATTATTTCCACGTCGTTTATAGCCTCTTCGTTTATTCCAGTGCGGTTTATACCTTTCTACATTATTTCCACGTCGTTTATAGCCTCTCCGTTTATTCCGATGCGGTTTATACCTTTCTACATTATTTCCACGTCCTTTATAGCCTCTCCGTTTATTCCCGTGCGGTTTATACCTTTCTACATTATTTCCACGTCGTTTATAGCCTCTCCGTTTATTCCAGTGCGGTTTATACCTTTCTACATTATTTCCACGTCGTTTATAGCCTCTTCGTTTATTCCAGTGCGGTTTATACCTTTCTACATTATTTCCACGTCGTTTATAGCCTCTCCGTTTATTCCGATGCGGTTTATACCTTTCTACATTATTTCCACGTCCTTTATAGCCTCTCCGTTTATTCCCGTGCGGTTTATACCTTTCTACATTATTTCCACGTCGTTTATAGCCTCTCCGTTTATTCCATTGCGGTTTATACCTTTCTACATTATTTCCACGTCGTTTATAGCCTCTTCGTTTATTCCAGTGCGGTTTATACCTTTCTACATTATTTCCACGTCGTTTATAGCCTCTCCGTTTATTCCGATGCGGTTTATACCTTTCTACATTATTTCCACGTCCTTTATAGCCTCTCCGTTTATTCCAGTGCGGTTTATACCTTTCTACATTATTTTCACGTCGTTTATAGCCTCTTCGTTTATTCCAGTGCGGTTTATACCTTTCTACATTATTTCCAAGTCGTCTATAGCCTCTCCGTTTATTCCGATGCGGTTTATACCTTTCTACATTATTTCCACGTCGTTTATAGCCTCTTCGTTTATTCCAGTGCGGTTTATACCTTTCTACATTATTTCCACGTCCTTTATAGCCTCTCCGTTTATTCCCGTGCGGTTTATACCTTTCTACATTATTTCCACGTCGTTTATAGCCTCTTCGTTTATTCCAGTGCGGTTTATACCTTTCTACATTATTTCCACGTCGTTTATAGCATCTCCGTTTATTCCAGTGCGGTTTATACCTTTCTACATTATTTCCACGTCGTTTATAGCCTCTCCGTTTATTCCAGTGCGGTTTATACCTTTCTACATTATTTCCACGTCGTTTATAGCCTCTCCGTTTATTCCAGTGCGGTTTATACCTTTCTACATTATTTCCACGTCGTTTATAGCCTCTTCGTTTATTCCAGTGCGGTTTATACCTTTCTACATTATTTCCACGTCCTTTATAGCCTCTCCGTTTATTCCCGTGCGGTTTATACCTTTCTACATTATTTCCACGTCGTTTATAGCCTCTTCGTTTATTCCGATGCGGTTTATACCTTTCTACATTATTTCCACGTCGTTTATAGCCTCTTCGTTTATTCCAGTGCGGTTTATACCTTTCTACATTATTTCCACGTCCTTTATAGCCTCTCCGTTTATTCCCGTGCGGTTTATACCTTTCTAAATTATTTCCACGTGGTTTATAGCCTCTTCGTTTATTCCAGTGCGGTTTATACCTTTCTACATTATTTCCACGTCGTTTATAGCCTCTCCGTTTATTCCAGTGCGGTTTATACCTTTCTACATTATTTCCACGTCGTTTATAGCCTCTTCGTTTATTCCAGTGCGGTTTATACCTTTCTACATTATTTCCACGTCGTTTATAGCCTCTCCGTTTATTCCGATGCGGTTTATAACTTTCTACATTATTTCCACGTCGTTTATAGCCTCTTCGTTTATTCCAGTGCGGTTTATACCTTTCTACATTATTTCCACGTCCTTTATAGCCTCTCCGTTTATTCCCGTGCGGTTTATACCTTTCTACATTATTTCCACGTCGTTTATAGCCTCTTCGTTTATTCCAGTGCGGTTTATACCTTTCTACATTATTTCCACGTCGTTTATAGCCTCTCCGTTTATTCCAGTGCGGTTTATACCTTTCTACATTATTTCCACGTCGTTTATAGCCTCTCCGTTTATTCCAGTGCGGTTTATACCTTTCTACATTATTTCCACGTCGTTTATAGCCTCTCCGTTTATTCCAGTGCGGTTTATACCTTTCTACATTATTTCCACGTCGTTTATAGCCTCTTCGTTTATTCCGATGCGGTTTATACCTTTCTACATTATTTCCACGTCCTTTATAGCCTCTCCGTTTATTCCCGTGCGGTTTATACCTTTCTACATTATTTCCACGTCGTTTATAGCCTCTTCGTTTATTCCAGTGCGGTTTATACCTTTCTACATTATTTCCACGTCGTTTATAGCCTCTCCGTTTATTCCAGTGCGGTTTATACCTTTCTACATTATTTCCACGTCGTTTATAGCCTCTTCGTTTATTCCAGTGCGGTTTATACCTTTCTACATTATTTCCACGTCCTTTATAGCCTCTCCGTTTATTCCCGTGCGGTTTATACCTTTCTACATTATTTCCACGTCGTTTATAGCCTCTTCGTTTATTCCAGTGCGGTTTATACCTTTCTACATTATTACCACGTCGTTTATAGCCTCTCCGTTTATTCCAGTGCGGTTTATACCTTTCTACATTATTTCCACGTCGTTTATAGCCTCTCCGTTTATTCCAGTGCGGTTTATACCTTTCTACATTATTTCCACGTCGTTTATAGCCTCTCCGTTTATTCCAGTGCGGTTTATACCTTTCTACATTATTTCCACGTCGTTTATAGCCTCTCCGTTTATTCCAGTGCGGTTTATACCTTTCTACATTATTTCCACGTCGTTTATAGCCTCTTCGTTTATTCCAGTGCGGTTTATACCTTTCTACATTATTTCCACGTCCTTTATAGCCTCTCCGTTTATTCCCGTGCGGTTTATACCTTTCTACATTATTTCCACGTCGTTTATAGCCTCTTCGTTTATTCCAGTGCGGTTTATACCTTTCTACATTATTTCCACGTCGTTTATAGCCTCTCCGTTTATTCCGATGCGGTTTATACCTTTCTACATTATTTCCACGTCGTTTATAGCCTCTTCGTTTATTCCAGTGCGGTTTATACCTTTCTACATTATTTCCACGTCCTTTATAGCCTCTCCGTTTATTCCCGTGCGGTTTATACCTTTCTACATTATTTCCACGTCGTTTATAGCCTCTTCGTTTATTCCAGTGCGGTTTATACCTTTCTACATTATTTCCACGTCGTTTATAGCCTCTCCGTTTATTCCAGTGCGGTTTATACCTTTCTACATTATTTCCACGTCGTTTATAGCCTCTTCGTTTATTCCAGTGCGGTTTATACCTTTCTACATTATTTCCACGTCGTTTATAGCCTCTCCGTTTATTCCAGTGCGGTTTATACCTTTCTACATTATTTCCACGTCGTTTATAGCCTCTGCGTTTATTCCAGTGCGGTTTATACCTTTCTACATTATTTCCACGTCCTTTATAGCCTCTTCGTTTATTCCGATGCGGTTTATACCTTTCTACATTATTTCCACGTCGTTTATAGCCTCTTCGTTTATTCCAGTGCGGTTTATACCTTTCTACATTATTTCCACGTCCTTTATAGCCTCTCCGTTTATTCCCGTGCGGTTTATACCTTTCTACATTATTTCCACGTCGTTTATAGCCTCTTCGTTTATTCCAGTGCGGTTTATACCTTTCTACATTATTTCCACGTCGTTTATAGCCTCTCCGTTTATTCCAGTGCGGTTTATACCTTTCTACATTATTTCCACGTCGTTTATAGCCTCTTCGTTTATTCCAGTGCGGTTTATACCTTTCTACATTATTTCCACGTCGTTTATAGCCTCTCCGTTTATTCCAGTGCGGTTTATACCTTTCTACATTATTTCCACGTCGTTTATAGCCTCTCCGTTTATTCCAGTGCGGTTTATACCTTTCTACATTATTGCCACGTCGTTTATAGCCTCTCCGTTTATTCCAGTGCGGTTTATACCTTTCTACATTATTTCCACGTCGTTTATAGCCTCTTCGTTTATTCCAGTGCGGTTTATACCTTTCTACATTATTTCCACGTCCTTTATAGCCTCTCCGTTTATTCCCGTGCGGTTTATACCTTTCTACATTATTTCCACGTCGTTTATAGCCTCTTCGTTTATTCCAGTGCGGTTTATACCTTTCTACATTATTTCCACGTCGTTTATAGCCTCTCCGTTTATTCCGATGCGGTTTATACCTTTCTACATTATTTCCACGTCGTTTATAGCCTCTTCGTTTATTCCAGTGCGGTTTATACCTTTCTACATTATTTCCACGTCCTTTATAGCCTCTCCGTTTATTCCCGTGCGGTTTATACCTTTCTACATTATTTCCACGTCGTTTATAGCCTCTTCGTTTATTCCAGTGCGGTTTATACCTTTCTACATTATTTCCACGTCCTTTATAGCCTCTCCGTTTATTCCCGTGCGGTTTATACCTTTCTACATTATTTCCACGTCGTTTATAGCCTCTTCGTTTATTCCAGTGCGGTTTATACCTTTCTAGATTATTTCCACGTCGTTTATAGCATCTTCGTTTATTCCAGTGCGGTTTATACCTTTCTACATTATTTCCACGTCCTTTATAGCCTCTCCGTTTATTCCCGTGCGGTTTATACCTTTCTACATTATTTCCACGTCGTTTATAGCCTCTTCGTTTATTCCAGTGCGGTTTATACCTTTCTACATTATTTCCACGTCGTTTATAGCCTCTTCGTTTATTCCAGTGCGGTTTATACCTTTCTACATTATTTCCACGTCCTTTATAGCCTCTCCGTTTATTCCCGTGCGGTTTATACCTTTCTACATTATTTCCACGTCGTTTATAGCCTCTTCGTTTATTCCAGTGCGGTTTATACCTTTCTACATTATTTCCACGTCGTTTATAGCCTCTTCGTTTATTCCGGTGCGGTTTATACCTTTCTAGATTATTTCCACGTCGTTTATAGCCTCTCAGTTTATTCCGGTGCGGTTTATACCTTTCTAGATTGTTTCCTCGTCGTTTATAGCCTCTCCGTTTATTCCGGTGCGGTCTATACCTTTCTAGATTATTTCCACGTCGTTTATAGCCTCTTCGTTTATTCCGGTGCGGTTTATACCTTTCTAGATTATTTCCACGTCGTTTACAGCCTCTCCGTTTATTCCGGTGCGGTTTATACCTTTCTAGATTATTTCCACGTCGTTTATAGCCTCTTCGTTTATTCCGGTGCGGTTTATAACTTTCTAGATTATTTCCACGTCGTTTATAGCCTCTCCGTTTATTCCGGTGCGGTCTATACCTTTCTAGATTATTTCCACGTCGTTTATAGCCTCTTCGTTTATTCCGGTGCGGTTTATACCTTTCTAGATTATTTCCACGTCGTTTATAGCCTCTTCGTTTATTCCGGTGCGGTTTATACCTTTCTAGATTATTTCCACGTCGTTTATAGCCTCTCCGTTTATTTCGGTGCGGTTTATACCTTTCTACATTATTTCCACGTCGTTTATAGCCTCTCCGTTTATTCCGGTGCGGTTTATACCTTTCTAGATTATTTCCACGTCGTTTACAGCCTCTCCGTTTATTCCGGTGCGGTTTATACCTTTCTAGATTATTTCCACGTCGTTTATAGCCTCTCCGTTTGTTCCGATGCGGTTTATACCTTTCTAGATTATTTCCACGTCGTTTATAGCCTCTCCGTTTATTCCGGTGCGGTTTGTACCTTTCTAGATTATTTCCACGTCGTTTATAGCCTCTCCGTTTATTCCGGTGCGGTTTATACCTTTCTAGATTATTTCCACGTCGTTTATAGTCTCTCCGTTTATTCCGGTGCGGTTTATAACTTTCTACATTATTTCCACGTCGTTTATAGCCTCTCCGTTTATTCCGATGCGGTTTATAGCTTTCTAGATTATTTCCACGTCGTTTATAGCCTCTCCGTTTATTCCGGTGCGGTTTATACCTTTCTAGATTATTTCCACGTCGTTTATAGCCTCTCCGTTTATTCCGGTGCGGTTTATACCTTTCTAGATTATTTCCACGTCGTTTATAGCCTCTCCGTTTCTTCCGGTGCGGTTTATAACTTTCTAGATTATTTCCAAGTCGTTTATAGCCTCTCCGTTTATTCCGATGCGGTTTATACCTTTCTACATTATTTCCACGTCGTTTATAGCCTCTCCGTTTATTCCGGTGCGGTTTATACCTTTCTAGATTATTTCCACGTCGTTTATAGCCTCTCCGTTTATTCCGATGCGGTTTATACCTTTCTAGATTATTTCCACGTCGTTTATAGCCTCTCCGTTTATTTCGGTGCGGTTTATACCTTTCTAGATTATTTCCACGTAGTTTATAGCCTCTCCGTTTATTCCGATGCGGTTTATACCTTTCTACATTATTTCCACGTCGTTTATAGCCTCTCCGTTTATTCAGGTGCGGTTTATACCTTTCTAGATTATTTCCACGTCGTTTATAGCCTCTCCGTTTATTCCGATGCGGTTTATACCTTTCTAGATTATTTCCACGTCGTTTATAGCCTCTCCGTTTATTCCGATGCGGTTTATACCTTTCTAGATTATTTCCACGTCGTTTATAGCCTCTCCGTTTATTCCGGTGCGGTTTATACCTTTCTACATTATTTCCACGTCGTTTATAGCCTCTCCGTTTATTCCGATGCGGTTTATAGCTTTCTAGATTATTTCCACGTCGTTTATAGCCTCTCCGTTTATTCCGGTGCGGTTTATACCTTTCTAGATTATTTCCACGTCGTTTATAGCCTCTCCGTTTATTCCGGTGCGGTTTATACCTTTCTAGATTATTTCCACGTCGTTTATAGCATCTCCGTTTATTCCGGTGCGGTTTATACCTTTCTACATTATTTCCACGTCGTTTATAGCCTCTCCGTTTCTTCCGGTGCGGTTTATAACTTTCTAGATTATTTCCACGTCGTTTATAGCCTCTCCGTTTATTCCGATGCGGTTTATAGCTTTCTAGATTATTTCCACGTCGTTTATAGCCTCTCCGTTTATTCCGATGCGGTTTATAGCTTTCTAGATTATTTCCACGTCGTTTATAGCCTCTCCGTTTATTCCGATGCGGTTTATAGCTTTCTAGATTATTTCCACGTCGTTTATAGCCTCTCCGTTTGTTCCGATGCGGTTTATACCTTTCTAGATTATTTCCACGTCGTTTATAGCCTCTCCGTTTATTCCGGTGCGGTTTATACCTTTCTAGATTATTTCCACGTCGTTTATAGCCTCTCCGTTTATTCCGGTGCGGTTTATACCTTTCTACATTATTTCCACGTCGTTTATAGCCTCTCCGTTTATTCCGGTGCGGTTTATAACTTTCTAGATTATTTCCACGTCGTTTATAGCCTCTCCGTTTATTCCGGTGCGGTTTATAACTTTCTAGATTATTTCCACGTCGTTTATAGCCTCTCCGTTTATTCCGGTGCGGTTTATACCTTTCTAGATTATTTCCACGTCGTTTGTAGCCTCTCCGTTTATTCCGGTGCGGTTTATACCTTTCTAGATTATTTCCACGTCGTATATAGCCTCTCCGTTTATTCCGGTGCGGTTTATACCTTTCTACATTATTTCCACGTCGTTTATAGCCTCTCCGTTTATTCCGGTGCGGTTTATAACTTTCTAGATTATTTCCACGTCGTTTATAGCCTCTCCGTTTATTCCGGTGCGGTTTATACCTTTCTAGATTATTTCCACTTCGTTTATAGCCTCTCCGTTTATTCCGGTGCGGTTTATACCTTTCTAGATTATTTCCACGTCGTTTGTAGCCTCTCCGTTTATTCCGGTGCGGTTTATACCTTTCTAGATTATTTCCACGTCGTATATAGCCTCTCCGTTTATTCCGGTGCGGTTTATACCTTTCTACATTATTTCCACGTCGTTTATAGCCTCTCCGTTTATTTCGGTGCGGTTTATACCTTTCTAGATTATTTCCACGTCGTTCATAGCCCCTCCGTTTATTCCGGTGCGGTTTATACCTTTCTAGATTATTTCCACGTCGTTTATAGCCTCTCCGTTTATTCCAGTGCGGTTTATACCTTTCTAGATTATTTCCACGTCGTTTATAGCCTCTCCGTTTATTTCGGTGCGGTTTATACCTTTCTAGATTATTTCTATGTCGCTTATACTTACTGGCTTTTAAGGAACCCAGAGGTTCATTGCCGCCCTCACATAAGCCCGCCATTGGTCCCTATCCTGAGCAAAATTAATGCAGTCTCTACCATCATATCCCATCTCTCTCAAATTCATTTCAATATTATCTTCCCACTACGTCTCGGCCTCCCCAAAGGTCTTTTTCTGTCCGGCCTCCCAACTAACACTCTATATGCATTTCTGTATTCGCCCATACGTGCTACATGCCCTGCCCATCTCAAACGTCTGGATTTAATGTTCCTAATTTTGTCCGGTGAAGGATACAATGCGTGCAGCTGTGCGTTGTGTAACTTTCTCCATTCTCCTGTAACTTCATCCCTCTTATCCCCAAATATTTTCCGAAGAGCCTTATTCTCAAAAATCCTCAATCTCTGTTCCTCTCTCAAAGTGAGAGTCCAAGTTTCACAACCATACAGAACAACCGGTAATATAGGCCTAACTGTTTTATAAATTCCAACTTTCAGATATTTTGACAGCAGACTAGATTACAAAAGCTTCTCAACCGAATAATAACAGGCATTTCCCATATTTATTCTGCGTTTAATTTCCTCCCGAGTGTCATTGATATTTGTTACTGTTGCTCCAAGATATGCCTATTTGAATTTTTCCACCTCTTCGAAGGATAAAATTCCAACTTTTATAGTTCCATTTCGTACAATATTCTGATAACGAGACATAATCATATACTTTGTCTTTTCGGGATTTGCTTCCAAACCTATCGATTTACTTGCTTCAAGTAGAATTTCTGCGTTTTTCCTAATCGTTTGTGGATTTTCTCCTAACATATTCACGTCATCCGCATAGACAAGAAGCTGATGTAACCAGTTCAATTCCAAACCCTCGGTGTTATCTTGAACTTTCCTAAAGGCATACTCTATAGCAAAGTTAAAAAGTAAAGGTGATAGTGCATCTATGTCGTTTATAGCTTCTTAATTTATTTGGGTGCCAAGTGGTGTGCAACTTGGAAATGGGTCACAGTTCTGCCATCTATCTGCATTATGAGGAACCCGAATCACGCAAGTGAACTGAGTATACCTTATTTTATTTCATGGAGTGCAGTTTCATAGAAAGGACTTTGCCGACAGACCTTCTACTGCCCCCTACTAATTGGTTGTCATAAATAAATGTCTTCCTTACTGTGACGGAAATCTTGTCTTCTCTTCTTATTAACCAATCACAACCTTCGTTCAGAAGAATTGACAGGCTCGCCTCAAATCCACGTGGAGGCACAGTTGTCGTATCTTTTCCGAATTCCAAGAATCCCGTCAGTCTGACTTCGATAGTCACCAGGATTGTGCCAACTGTGCAATCTTGGGACGAGGGGACAGGAGGGAATTGTCAGAGTTGTTTGTGTAGGAAGTCATAAATCTGTAAGCGGGTGTTCAAAGGAGCCACCGAACTGCACTCCTTGAAATAAAATAAGGTATAGACATTGGATACATACATGCGTGCGTGCGTACATACATATACACACTCTTTATTTGGATTCATTTTATAGCTTGTTGCTTGGTTTTGGTATTGTTTATAGAAATAACTTAAAACCTATTTAGGTCTATTTATCAATGTTAATAAATGTTATGTATTTCTTTTGTAAAAAAGATTATTATATCATTTTTTTCTACACAGTCATAATTGAATAATGTTATTCTGTGCTATGTTATTCCTATTAAATAAGTATATAATAAATTTTCAATCTTAAGACATATCAACTTGCAAATGTTTATTTGCTATTTAATAAGATATATGAACGTTTTCGCCGTTTGGGGCATCATCAGATATAACAAAAACATATAATCTGAACCTATAATAATAAATTATGCAAATAACAAAGAATAAAGAACAATGTATGTATGCAATGCATGAGATTCATGAGCTTTATGTAAAATGTAAAATAATACAGGATAATTGTTGATATAATCTTTGGATTTGAAATTGAATTGGACGGATATTTTATACATAAGCTCATGTTACAAATAAAATATACAATTATGATTAAAATTTGTCACTAATGTTAAAATTTATAATGATGATTGATAAAATAGATATATTTTAAGGACACTCATTAGTTGAGGATTGTCGTAGGATATACGATAATTTGCCTAGCTGATTTCGTGTGTTATGTATGTATTTCATCTGAAAATTGAGATTTATCTACTACGAAAATCATCGTATACTCCACGACATCCATAACCAACGAGCATTCAATTCAAATAATATGTCAACAAATCTGATTACACGTAACAGTCATTTATAATCAATAAAATGTCATCAAGTCAGATAATAAATTGAAATAGTAATCTCCAACATAAAATAACATTTAGTTCATTAGCGAAAGTTTTTCAGTAAGTAGTCTTATAATAATTATCTGTGTCTCTATATAATAACTTGCATATATTTTTGCACTTATTATTATTTCTCCATCTCAATTTTCAGATGAAACACATACATAACACACGAACATCAGCTACGCAAATTATTGTATATCCCACGACAATCCTCAACTAATTAGTATTCTTAAAATATCTATTTTATCAATCATCATTATAAATTTTAACATTAGTGACAAATTTTAATCATAATTGAATCGCCCCATGCAGAAAGGGCTTCAGTCCATTAGACCTGGTTTTGAGAAAACTAAGGAAAACAGTCTGTACTTTGTATTCCTTTCTGCATATAACTCTGAGCCTGACGCTTCAGTTTCTGTCTTTCCTAGCATTGGACTGAATTCCTTTCTGCACAGGCTGATGGAACCATCTATAAGATATGATTTCCATCGATATCTCGTTTTTTCAAAATTTGTGACTGAAGCCCTTTCTGCATGGAGCGATTCAATTGTATATTTTATTTGTAACATGAGCTATATGTATAAAATATCCGTCCAATTCAATTTCAAATCCAAAGATTATATCAACAATTATCCTGTATTATTTCACATTATACATAAAGCTCATGAATCTCATGCATTGCATACATACATTGTTCTTTATTCTTTGTTATTTGCATAATTTATTATTATAGGTTCAGATTATATGTTTTTGTTATATCTGAAGATGCCCCAAACGGCGAAAACGTTCATATATCTTATTAAATAGCAAATAAACATTTGCAAGTTGATATGTCTTAAGATTGAAAATTTATTATATACTTATTTAGTAATTCACTAGGCATATTGAAATATAAAAATGAATTGTAAATTATGTTATTCCTGTAGCAGCTATAATTTTTGGAAGTTCTTCAGTGGAGGGCAGGTTTACGTGAATGGTTTAATTCATAATAAATCCTGTTCTTTCCTGTTCACGCCACCTGGCCACCCTAGAAGACGTTCATATCACACTTGTGCGAGACTTTGTTTAGTTGCGTTGCAAATTGCAGCTCGTAATGGTGAAGTACTGTGTGCACAGACTGTGTACTCGGTGAGACCGCCGTGCGGTGCGCTCAGGGCCGCGAGGGCGTGCACCGAGATGGCGTTAATGACGGCCGCCCACGTCGCGCTCAACGTAATGGCATCATTTGGCTTTCCAGGTAGGCAAATGGCCCGAGGAAGCTCTGCCCCATGCTGCGACAGACGTGTAATCGACACGATCTTAGAAACAAATGTGTGGCCATGATTAACGGTCCGTCAGTGCTACCAGTTGCTGGAAAATTTCCCTCAAGGGTGAGAACATTTTAAAACTTAAGGCTCATTCACAATGACAATTAAACATAACGTAAGAGTTAACTTAACGTTACGGTAAAATCAAGAAGTCATACCATCATTCACGATGGGGACATAAACATAACAGCAAACATACTTGGTAACCATGGAAACATAACAACGACGCCATTTCCTCATATTCCGTCGTATACTTCAGCGCTCCACGATTGTGTTCTGTTTGCAAATCACGTAAGCATAAGCATGAAAGTTTGGAGTCTGCAAACTTAACGTCTTACGGTAATGTTTATGTCAATGCTTATGTGAATCATTGTGAATGATCCCATTTGGTAGCCTGGGCGCAAACGTCTGTGTTTATGTTACTGTTATGTTTAATTTTCATTGTGAATGGACTGTTGAAGGTGAGAGAAAACGGAATTTGGAGGAAAATTTTACGTGAATCTGTTTGGAACAGTGTTGAATTAAGATCTTACCTCCGGGGTGGAGATTTAGGGATTCATACTAATACCAATGGTGAAATAGTACCGACAGCAAAGGAAACAATAATCAAGATCTTTCGTAACAACAGCGGCTATCTGTGTAGAAGGGAACATAGACAAAGGGGGATCAATTATAGAAATGAGCTTTTCAGTTATATTGTTGTTTTAAATATAGTCTACTAAATGTTAATGTAAGCATTAATTCCAGTGTTACCAACACTCCAGTCCAACAGTGTGTTAATTACAGAAATATGTACCCTGCTAAATTAAAAACATGTCAAAGGCGAATTAAAAATAATGGATGAAGCAGTATTTTATTTATTTTAGTAGGTTATTTTACGACGCTTTATCAACAGCTTTGGTTATTTAGCGTCTGAATGAGATGAAGGTGATAATGCCGGTGAAATGAGTCCGGGGTCCAACACCGTAAGTTACCCAGCATATTGGGTTGAGGGAAAACTCCGGAAAAAACCTCAACCAGGTAACTTATCCCGACCGGGAATCGAACCCGGGCCACCTGGTTTCGCGGCTAGACGTGCTAACCGTTACTCCACAGGGGTGGACATGAATCAGTATTAAATAGGTGAGTCTTCATACTTTTTGTTATTTATGTTTGTCTAAAAATTTCCCTGAGAAATTGACACAATAAATTATAAGCCTCATAATAAATATGTTAGTAAATAATTAAAATAGTTTTTTTGTAATGTAACGATACAATATATACAGATACACAACATTTAATACTTATGCTATCACCGAACAGAAGTTAAATTGAACAATAATTGTGTATTACAGTATATTAAAACATTTTAAACTCGATTAATATATCGATTAATCGATTAAATTCAAATAGTTAATCGATTAAATATTTTGGTCGATCAACAACACTACTTCTAACCAAACTTTTTAATATGACAATAAAACATTTTACATTAAGAAATCCCAATTTTTAATAAAAAGTGTCGAGTCCTAGAAGGTTGCACACAAATTTATTGATATGAATTTAAATTAACTCGTACTTGGGAAAAACAATATAGTATGAATTTTTTTTTTCCCAGTGAAAAACAATATAGTATGAATTTTTTTTCCCAGTTTACATTGTTAAAAAACACCTCGTCGGCCTGTTGTGTATGTGTGTGTGTGTGTGTGTGTGCCATGTGTATAGGCCTATATTTAATAAGTACTCATATTGCTGACTTTGAACATGCTAGTTTAAACTTGATTGAAATACCTTTGTTGCATTCATCTTATAATGGTATAATTTTAAATTTCTTATCGGTAGATATTAGCTTATGGCACTTAATAACATTTGAAATCTGTTGCTTTCAATGCGATAATGTTTTAAAATAAATAATTATATTTTAGACCTCCAGAAAGAGTTTTAGAGTGCTTGGAGGGAAAACCTAAATCAAATCTGGCAACATGGGGGAGATGATTCTCTTGGGTAATTGTGACGTAATACTATCTGTTAATGGGCTGTTACTAAACAACACAGGGGTCGATTCCCACAGGATTCTAAGAGGATAACACCTAAAATTACCACACTGCTGTTTAAAAATATTTTGTGCGAGATCGTGCGTATTTGCTTGCTTTCCGCACAGAACCAATACGCGGTAAGTGTGAAATACCACATTCAGTATTCCCAACGTAACACACATAACAATTTCCCTATTCTTACCGCTTAAGCGTCATATTCATTTTACTGCTTTAGGCTTTTAACATATTATTTTTAAAGACGTTCAATATAGTAATAATTATAAATTGGAAACTTACCACTGTAATTTCACCTAAATTGCACTGTTAATTATTGTTTTTAAATATTTGCAAAAATTAAGTAAACTCTACAACACCACAAAAGTTACTGCATTTGTAATGCAAGTAACATTAAGGAAGCCGTGAAAAAATCAACAAGATTCCAGACTCATCATAGACTGGGGGAAAAAAAGACAGACGTATATCACGGCCTGCTGCAGTATAGTAAACACAGAAAACATTTTATAGGAACAATGTTGAAGATAGATATATTTGTTTTCCAAAGTTGCCGTCATTGAACAGAAACCAAGATGGAGATTTCATTGCAGCTAATTAGAAATTCCTCTTTCAGGTATGTAATAAACGACCTTCGCACAAAATAATGTACGATACACGAGCGGTATGTTAGTTTTCATGTTCTCGGAAATTAAAAAAGCTCAACTACGTTTCGTTTTTTCAATCTTTTCCTCGAACATGAAAACTTCAACATACCGCTCTTGTAACGCATATTACTATTAATTGTTATGCTTTATTGATTTTCAATAAATTAAAGGCCAATAAAAATGTTAAGAAAATAGCAGAAGAAAATTATTCCGTATTTGAACAAGCCTCAGGATTTTTAGCCCTTTATTTGAATTGTGACTTGATTTTTTAGCACACAAATTGCACTGTACACTGGGCAGATAGGTGATAAATTTGCGCAATATTATCTATTATTATCTATAAGCGATTATTATGTTAGCTCTGACGGAAGACTTCTTGTTTTTCATTGTTTAAGATGCAGCATTTTGACACGAAAGCTGTAACTAGATCTAGAACATAGGCAAGAGTGCAGCGTTTGCTATAATGGTATTGATCTTTCCTGTATCAAGAAAAATACTGTACATTCTTCTTAGGCAAACAAAGAACGTATTTTACAAGTATTCCGGCATTCAGGACATCTAAGCCACGTTATCGGTTTTTATGGTTTATTTGTGAAACTGCTTCTTGGAATCGTTCCTGTAAAGTTAAACGTGCAAAAATTATTTGAGAATATTCTGTATAAGGAAAGTTGTCCCCGCTTAGAACGGTGTTTACGGTCGTTTTTATTAATCTTGCACTTCCACAAATCTGCAAGGTCACGTCTGCCTCAGAATCTAAAAGTTTAGGCCTACCAGTATTAATAATAATGATAATAATAATAATAATAATGGTAATAGTAATTTATTTGTTATTAATATTTAATGTGCTGTACAGCAGCCAGTGGCCAATTACAGTTCAGCACAAAGAATACAACAAAAAACATCAGCAATGATATAAATTACAATAAAAGTACAATGAAGTAATTAAAATAATGACAATTGAATAAAACGATAATTACAAATGAAATAATGGAATCATATAAATGAAGAATGGAATCATATAAATAGCACATTTTTTTAGTAGGTTACTTTACGACGCTTTATCAACAGCTTAGGTTATTTAGCGTTTGAATGAGATGAAGGTGATAATGCCGGTGAAATGAGTCCGGGGTCCAACACCGAAAGTTACCCAGCATTTGCTCATAAATAAATAGTATTACAAAGATAAGATGATAATTTATTTATTTAGAATATTAATGTGCAAAACAACAGCAAAAGGCCAATTACAGTTTAGCACAACATAAAAAACAAAACAAAACAACAAATGATGATGAGAATGAATGATAGAATGGCAGTGAGAAGAAATACAATAAAAAATTATAATAGTCAACATTAATCATTGACCAAATGCAACAAAATAAATAGCACAAATAATTATTAAAATTAGTACAGTGAGATAATTTATAATGGCAATTAATTAAATGAATTACAAATGAATTAATGAAATCATATAAATGAAGACTGGAATAATATAAGACACAGTGCGTACAAATAATTATTAAAATTAGAGACAAATACGAATAAACAATAATGACAAAATGAATAGATAATTACAAAAATACAAGAAACAGAAAGCTAAAAACAACACAAACTAAGTTAAAAATGGATATGCTTAATATAAGAATAGCCAAACAACAAACTATACATTAAACGGATCTGAATTAATATAATGTAAATTGGCAGCTTTCATGCATCTGACAACTGGAGAGAGAGATTTAGGCTTATAAGTAGGCCTATAAAATTTTTTTTGAAATCTTAAACCTTTCGAAGGGGCCCGAAGGTAGATATTGCTTATGAATAATAATAATAATAATAATAATAATAATAATAATAATAATAATAATAATAATAATAGCAATAATATTAAGGTATAAGTATGGCATTTATAGCTGCAGAAGTAGCAATAGTAGTATATTATAGTGAATAAATAACAATAATATAGTGTAAAAACCAATCACAAACATCTATCAATGTAGTATTGTAGTTTTTTATGTTTTCACTTTTCCAAGAAAACTGGATTAAATCAGTGATAATCCGCATTTACAAAACTAATGGAAAATGACAGGGGAATAAATCTTTTGAATTCCGGATATGAAATATATACAAATATTCTCAAGAATAAATTATATGAACATTACGAAGGTATCATTGGAGAAGAACAAAATGGTTTTCGTAGGGCTGGTCTTGCTACGATGATTATTTTACATTGAAATTGCTAATTGAAAAACAGAGAGTTCAACTTAGACACCCATTGCTTTATTGATTTTAAACAAGCTTTAGATAGAGTAAATGGAAATGAATTATTTCCGGTGTTAGCAGATGATCATGTTCCACAACAGCTATTAATTAAGATTCATAACATATTTTCCAAAATAATTTTGATAGCAGTTAGAACTAACAACAGACATTTCGGTCTAACTTCTAACCGCGCCCGAATATTCCCAAGCTTATCTTCAGCTAAAACGTGTCTTTTCCGCTTCCTCTGTATATATCACAAACTGAACCTGTTGTGCGCCACTTTATCATCAAGTTCCAAACGAAAGATTTTGTAGGAATGCTAGAGTCAGGATATTTACTAGCAAGTATCCGAACTCATCTTCTGTAGTTTCTTTTTTCATTTAATATTTCACCAAATAAATACGCTGTTCATCCGTATATTTCATTTTCTAATGGATTACTTAATACTAGTGCTGTTGATCGGTCAAAATATTTAATCGAGTAACTATTTGAATTTAATCGAGTTCAAAAAATGTTTTAATATACTGTAATACACAATTATTGTTACAGCAGTAAAATTTTGGAAATATAATGAAAATTAGTATCTATAAAACACTGTCCTTCTGCTGTATGAAAAATATTTTTACGATTAAAAAAATTATTTACTTTTTTTTTTTAATTCAGTTCACTGTGCAGTGATGAAGCGTTTCCCACATAACTCAAAAACTATCCAACATTCTGTGATGAAATTTCTTGTGTGTATTAATGCATACCTACAATATGATGCAAGATCACTTCTCTATCTTTGACAGATTGTCTGATAAAAATGAATTCATTTTACAAAATGGTCAAATATCAGTAATTTCTTCTAACACAAAATAAAAAATAAATTATTTATTAAAGAATGTAGTTGAAAGAGCATGATATTGTAAACATGAGTTCCAGCAATAAAATAAAAGAGAGAGAACATGAAAAAGTTAACAAGTTCATGAGTTATGAAGGAAACGCTTCATCACTGCACAGTGAACTACACATTTTGAGTCCACACCTGTGGAGTAACGGTCAGTGCGTCTGGCCGCGAAACCAGGTGGCCCGGGTTCGAATCCCGGTCGGGGCAAGTTACCTGGTTGAGGTTTTTTCCGGGGTTTTCTCTCAACCCAATATGAGCAAATGCTGGGTAACTTTCGGTGCTGGACCCCGGACTCATTTCACCGACATTATCACCTTCATTTCATTCAGACGCTAAATAACCTAGATGTTGGTACAGCGTCTTAAAAATAACCCAATAAAAAACACATTTTGGAAAAAAAATATATATGTAATATTCTTTTAAATCGTAAAAATATCTTTTTCATAGAGCAGAAAGACACTGTTTTATACATACCAATTTTCATTATTGTACAAGACACAGTAGTGGAGAAAAAAATGTTGAATATTTCCAAAAAAATTTACCCTTAAGACTTAAGCAAGTAATCAGTGAAATTTCTGCAAGTAATTAAGAGAGTTTACTTACGGCCCCGTCTCCTTTTCCAGATATAATATCAAAGTGTGAAGTACGTCACTTGTGTGTGAGCCGTGGCTATTACTCACTGGTGATAAATCAATCGCCAGTATCAGACCACCAGGCCTGAATAGCTGCTCGACAAGTGAGCTCTTGTTAGTTATCTTGGAAAGTAAAAGGGTTGAGCTACCCTTCCAGATTTGAACCATGTAGCACACTTCCTGATAAAGACGACTTCGTGTTTCGTACCGTCCTCTTCTTTCTTCCTCAGGGGTTACAATGATAGCAGTCTCTTCGATCTCACGCCTTACCAAAGTGGGGATCCTTTAGTTTAGATTGACTCTCTCTCTTTTCTTAAATTCATTGTTAACCCTCTAGCATCTCTTAGGGTAGTATGCATGCTGGTTCGAGTCCTCGTGAGGGAAGGAATTTTCTCATGAAATTTCGGCCAGTGTATGGGACCGGTGCCCATCCAGCATCGTGATGAATTTGGGGATCTACGATAGGTAGTGAAAATCAGGTTACGGAAACCAGCTATAACGCTGTGAGGGTCATCGTGCTAACCATACGATACCTCCGTTCTGATTGGGTGATCGTTCACCTCTGCTGAGGCATGCGGACGTAAGGCCAGCAGTTAGCTGGTCGGTCTTAGCCCTTTATGGGCTGTCGCGCCATGCATTTGATTTAAGTGCCACTAAAAGTCCACCGTTGTGGAGTAACGGTTCAAATCCTGGTTGGAGTTTTCCCGAGGTTTTCCATCATCTATTTGAAGCAAAATTGTTGGATAACTGCGTTCGACTTCTGGCTCATTTTGTCATTATTAATTTAAATGCCATAGTTATTTCGTTATTACTATAGTTCAGGTTAAGTTCAGGGTGCAGCGTGCTGTATCCGTACAAGAACGCGACCGTTCGGCGACAAAATTCTTTACAGAAAGGAGTGGTAAAGCACCATAAACCTCAGACTGCAGTGCATGTCCTCCTCCGTCAAACTAAAGGGTGCGTCAGAAAGAACGGATGGATTTCAAACTATCGATACGCAACGAGGAGAGAGATATAGTGAGGGGGACCACGACTGTTGGGTCAGCCATAGAATGCAGTTTCAGTTGAGAACATGGTGTTGGTCTGGTGTACAACGTGCTTTCATCGTAGAGACATTTTTGAAAAATGAAGAGTCTGTGATCGCCACTCAGGACTCATTTCGACATCGGATGTCACGCTAGGATTCCAACTCGGAATACAATTTTGCGGTGGGTGGCTTCATTTCGTATCACAGGTTCAACATTAAAGAAGAAATCACCTGGACGAAATTCTATTGCACTGAGATTGTCCGAGGCTACGGTAAGATCTCGCGCCCTGCGACTTCTTTCTTTGGGACCATTTGAAGGCGTAAGTTTGTAAACATCGATCACATACACCGGACGAACTGAAGACAGCGATTCGTGAAGAAATCGTGGCAATTGCACCAGCTATGACTGTGAAAGTGATGGCGAACATCAGAAAACGCCTCGATGCCTGTATTGAAAGCCAAGGACATCATATGGATGATGTTGTTTTCCATAAATAAACTGCATGTATTGGTGAATGTGTTGATAACAATAAATTTTTGATTTGATGAATCCTTACAATTTTCTTGCCATGTGAAATCCATCCGTTCTTTCTGACGCACCCTGTACTACTACTAATAAATATTCATTTGAAAATTTTTCAGTCTATAAACGTATCTTTAGAATAATGGATTAGAAAACCGTTATAATATCAATTGAACATGGACAAACGTTTTCGACCAAGATATTTTCAGATCTACGTAAATGACAGGATATAAAATGAACACAAATTTTACTTAGACATGTAGCCTTTATACAAAATCATGAAAAAGAGGCATGTAATTTTATGTAAAGATAAAACATTAAAAAAAACGTACTTACTTACAAATGGCTTTTAAGGAACCCGGAGGTTCATTGCCGCCCTCACATAAGCCCGCCATCGGTCCCTATCCTGAGCAAGATTAATCCAGTCTGTATCATATCCCGCCTCCCTCAAATCCATTTTAGTATTAGGGCAAATCGCAATATAGCGAACGTAGAAGCCCCGCCCACGACCCCTTCCACTTTTCCCCTACTAGCTCATCAGACACTCTACGTGATAGGCGAGTGTTCTGTCGAATACACATTTCATGTGGGTGGGGATAACTTCCCCTACTGGCGTTCGCTATATTGCGATTTATCCTAATATTATTTTCCCATCTACGTCTCAGCCTCCCCAAAGGTGTTTTTCCTTCCGGCCTTCCAACTAACACTCTACATAGACTATATGCATTTCTGGATTCGCCCATACGTGCTACATACCCTGTCCATCTGAAATGTCTGGATTTAATGTTCCTAATTATGTCAGGTGAAGAACACAATGAGTGCAATTCTGCGTTATGTAATTCTTTCCATTCTCCTGTAACTTCATCCCTCTTAGCCCCAAATATTTTCCTAAGCATCTTATTCTCGAACATCCTTAATCTCTGTTCCTCTCTCAAAGTGATAGTCCAAGTTTCACAACCATAAAGAACAACCGGTAATATAACTGTGTTATAAATTCTAACTTTCACATTTTTTGACAGCAGACTAGATGACAAAAGCTTCTCAACCGAATAATAACAGGCATTTCCCATATTTATTCTGCTTTTAATTTCCTCCCGAGTGTCATTTATATTTGTTACTGTTGCTCCAAGATATTTGAACTTGTCCACTTTTCAAAGGATACATGTCCAATTTTTATACTTCCATTTCGTAGGCCTACTATGTTCTGGTCACGTGTTACAATTAAGAAGTGTTAAAATTTAGTTAAAATTAACATCAGCTAAAACATCATGGAGTGCCATAAGTAAGTAGTGTTGCTATAGCTGTGATCATAATACATTTAAACATATTTAGTGATTAATGAATGTCTTCTACGCTTGTTTCTGAAAATTGTCAACATACTACATGAAAAACAATGATCAAACTGTTGATGGAAACACAGTTGCTACCCAGCCAGTGCACGAGGCCTGCTAGTTATGTCACGCACAATAAGATCCGTATTCGTCGTTGTAGACATAGACAGTGTTCTCATTGGAATGTTCCTAATTCCCTCACGTGGTAGTTAAATTTCCCGTCAAGCAGCGAAGTACGTTTCCCCCGCTCCGTTTGAATGAAGACGCCAGCCTCTTGAACCACGTGGGACACGGCCCGGCTGGCGCACAACCAAACAGACCGCGCCACGCCCGCTGCGAGCAGCTCCGCTGTTGATGTCATTCAGCTACGAAAACTCTCAGTTTCGGCAACTCCCGGTGCACGCGAACTTGGACACTTCGCGATGTCAGGACTGTCCAAGCTGTTCTCGCGGTTATTGTTTATTCATTTCCGTCGTCATCCGTTCTTTTACGCCAGGCCTGCACAAGATCTGCGCTCTCCGAGCAGGCTCACAACTCATGAGCGGAATGCAGATATTAGCTGCGCTCTGTATAAGGGTGGACTGGAAGAAGGGGTGATCTCGTACAAAATATACACAAAAGGAAGTACTATTACGAGTGCTTATGAAATGAATTCCCGTTCAGTGTTTGCAAATCTATCTTGGACTATTATTAATTAATAAAGAAATATTTATTTTACAGAAATTCTATAGCTACTTAAATGTACAATATCATTTTGTTATATTTTTATTTATCAGTACATCAAAACGAGGTTTTATGCTGTTGGCAGCTGAAAGGAACAGTAGCCTACTGATCGTAATGAAACATCAGCTAGATGTTCGATGCCTGCCTTTATTAAAGTTGATTACAGAAAACAGTTGCTCACAAATATAAATGTTGAGCCAAACATAGCAAACATTTTCACAGCCAGCCTGTGTAGTCGTGGATATTATTGCTAATGTTTAGTCTTGTAAAACTCAACCAGGCTAGTAGTATTATTCAAACGATCTTTAGCCCTTAGGTCACATTGAAGATCAATAAGTTCGAGCTGTAAATCGTAAAATGTTAAATGTTATGTTCCGTCTTTTAGATTCCTCCATACTGTACTGTAGCAGTAGGTAAGCAACGTGAAACAGTTACTGAGAATAGGCCTACACACTGCACTCCACTAGATAGCTGAGTGGTCGTTTCCCTCTCCTCTACCTATAGCAAGTCTATGTCATTCTGATGTATCTTCCTCTCTGTTTCGGCGAGCGGTAAACACAGCTCTCCCGCTCTGAAGGAGCGCTGTTTGTGCAGGCCTGTTTTACGCCATATTCGTCAACTTCTTTTATTTCGCTTTTGTTCCAACTTCGTCATAAATATACAGAGTGGAAGGTGTTCAATGACAGTTCTCTTAAGAGACGAATCCTTTCCATAGTATGCCTTTGTATGGAAAAGTCCTCTACAATTTTGTCCCTTTCCGCTTAAATTTTCCAGAAATAATTTTACATGACTATTTCCTCATATACCAATGAAACAATTGAGTGTAACAATCTGAGTCTTTTTTTTTTTTTTTTTCGGATTTTTCCGAAATTTAGAGAATTTGTGTTTTTTTCTGCTTCTCGATTTCAGATATCAATTTCCCGCTTTCAAGTTGAAAAACTTTGTAGGAGTTAAATTTCAAATTTCAGAACAGCACTTTTGATTTTGCGTGTTTGGTAACAGCACGTGACTAATCGATTGTATAGTCCCGTCGCTCTAATTTCCGGCAGCCAATCACGTTCAAGGTCGGCTACATTTAAACGTGTGCGTCTTGTGATTCGCTTATGAAGACGTTACGCATTTCCTAAGGTTGGATAAATACTTAATATAATTGCCCGCCATTTTGGCTCTTTCGTTGGCGTTCGCAGAAAGCACACGAGGACGTTATTTGCCGCTCAATTATTTGCTGAATTACAGTGCGTTTGATTTATTATCACAGGAGCTACGACATGATAATGTTTAACGGTGTGGCAAATAGATTCCTCTTCTGGTAGCTCGGCAACGAAAGAACAAAAATGGCGAATGATACTACCTACCTAAACTTTATAGAGCCTTGACTTCCTAAGACGTAAGCAAAGAGGAGGAGTCACGCCGGGAATAACAGCGTCGCGACTATAGTATTGTAAGTCTGTTATTTGCATTGAGCTCTATAGTACAAGAATCACTCGATCATAACTCACTCACTAACCGACATTTGATAATGACATCATGAAAAAGCGGAAATCCGGATTCATTCATTCATTCATTCATTCATTCATTCATTCATTCATTCATTCATTCATTCATTCATTCATTCATTCATTCATTCATTCATTCATTCCGTGTTCTGCCCGAGGGCAGGTCTTTCACTGGAAACCCTGCTTTCTCCAATATTTCCTGCGTTCCTCTTAGTCTCCGCATATGATCCATATATCTTAATGTCGTCTATCATCTGATATCTTCTTGTCCCGAACTTTTCTCCCGTTCACCATTCCTTCCAGTGCATCCTTCAGTAGGCAGTTTCTTCTCAGCCAGTGACTCAACTAACTCCTTTTCCTCTTTCTGATCGATTTCAGCATCATTCTTTCTTCACCCACTCTTTCCAACACAGCTTCATTTCTTATTCTGTCTGTCCACTTCACACATTCCACTCTTCTCCATGAAATCCGGATATTCACCGTAATTGGAAATATGTCTTTGTCGTGCCTCTGTGTTCCTGTTGTGTGGCCCAAGTAATAAATAGTAGATCTAAAATAATTATGCTGTCTAAATACTTGGGGAAGGGAAATTCTGATGATGAAGCTCCTCCTTCGAAAAAATATCTGTTTAGGCCTATTTAAAGAGGTGGGAAGATTTGTATAGTTAGCTTGTGCCCACGCGGAATAATCCCATTGAGCTTACAATGAACCACAAATGTTTACACATCAGGAACAGATGCTCCACTGTTTTAATGAAATGAGAACTGCAAGTTTTGCCAATTTAAAACCGGACTGTCGAGGCTTCTATGCTGTAAAAATGTGTCACTGTTAAGACATGCTAAATCAGTCAAACTGAAGTAAATTTGAAGACATACATTCTTTCTGAATGTCAGAATTAATATTCATAACAATTTAGTTTCTTTTAGCTACAAGGACATTAATTCCATGAATAGTTTAATAAACAGTGTGATAAATTAAAAATGTCTAAAGTACCGGTTTCTCAAATTTTTGTTAAGGGGTTAGGTACAGCTTACAGCAGTAAAATTTTTGGAAATATTCAACATTTTTTCCTCCATTACTGTATCTTGTACAATAATGAAAATTGTATGTGTTAAATACTGTCCTTCTGCTGTATGAAAAATTATTTTTACGATTAAAAAATGACATATGTATATTTTTTTTTTCAAAATTAAAAACGGTGGCAGTTCACTGTGCACTGATAAAGCGTTTCCCTCATAACTCATAAACTTGTTAACTTTTTCATATTATCTCTCTGTTATTTTATTGCTGAAATTCATGTTTGCGATACCATGCTCTTTCAACTATAGTCCTTAATAAATAATATTTTTTTTTATTTTGTGTTAGAAGAAAATACAGATTTGCCCATTTTTTAAATGAATTTATTTTTTATCAGACAATCTTTCAAAGGTATAGGAGTGATCTTGCATCATATTGTAGATATGACATGTATAAATACACACACACAAAATTTCATCACAGGATGTTAGATAGTTTTTGAGTTATGTGGGAAACGCTTCATCAGTGCACAGTGAACTGAATTAAAGAAAAAAAAATAATTTAAAAAATCGTAAATATATTTTTTTCATATAGCAGAAGGACAGTGTTTCAAACATACCAAATTTCGTTATTGTACAAGATGATGATGATGATGATGATAATAATAATAATGATAATAATAATAATAATAATAATAATAATAATTCTTTATTTATACTGGCAGAGTTAAGGCCCATAGGGCCTTCTCTTACACTCTACCAGGTCACAAAGTATACAAGCAGTTAAAATTTAACAAAAAGTTAAAGAACAAAATACTAACATATTACAAAAAATAATAATAATAGCATAATAAAATCGACACTAAACAACATGAAAATAATACCATACTAGAAAAAAAGAAAGTAAAATACATTGGAATATAGCAAAAGCAACTCATTTAGTATAATATTAAAATGGATTTGAGGGAGGTGGGATATGATAATAGAGAATGGATTAATCTTGCTCAGGATAGGGACTAATGGCGGGCTTATGTGAGGGCGGCAATGAACCTCCGGGTTCCTTAAAAGCCAGTAAGTATTCATTTAGTAGAAGTGGTTAATATGGAAAACGTAAGGAAGAATATAACAAAATAGAATGTAATAAAATAATAATAAAAAATAAAAAAAATAAATAAATAAAGATACAGTAATGGTTAAAAAAAGTTGAATATTTCCAAAATTTTACTGCTGTAAGCTGTACCTAACCCCTTAAAAGATCGACATTTTTTCTAGTTAAAAAAACCATCTGGTAACGTAAGTGTTAACTCAAGTTTGTATGGATTTAGAATAGGACTTCAAGTAAACTTACGACTTTGTAGAGGCTTTTTTTTTAGTTTAATTCTTGTGGTTCTTTTACTTTACGATGATTTACAAAGGCCGCAAAATGCGTTCATTTGGACACACCTGAAATGAGTGTTTTCGACAGTTGCCGGACATTCAGTGAATAGGCCTGTAATATCGGTCCTCGGGAGCAACGCCAAAATCCATATTTAAGTTGGATTATTGTTTCATGTCAAATTCCAGACACTCATAAAAGTTTAAAAAAGGGTCCGAGGACGCCAACCACTCTTAAGGCGCTCGTTCGCTCGCTTCTGGAGTTATTTCTCAGCCTTCTGTGTTTTTGTTTCGAGGCAGCGGGCTATAAAACGCTGACGACAACTGAGCAGGAAAGAAGGGGTGCCGCGCGTTTATACGCAGAAAAAGTTGGGACTCACCACGACCTAACTGCGCAGGTATCTACGTCATATCTCATTCCACAGAACTTCGTAATTTGCAGTTGGCAGGTCCCCATTACTTTCCTTTAGCAATCCATGGGCACTATAATCTTTTCGCTGTAAGAAAAATCCTAATGTAAACAATAGCACGTGACTGAAGTGAGGCTTCATTGGCCGCTGTTTGGCGCCATAGATTCTCAGTACGTGTTCCCGCCTACTGGTGTACATTCTGTTTCATGTTAAACATTTCCCGTTACTCGTCAAGTAGGCCTAACCTCACTACTATGTATTCATTTGCTTAGGAAACATTTACTTTATAATTACTGTAATTAAATTATTTTTAAGTCTTATGTCTTCACAATGGACAGTTGAGGATACAGAACCATACTTCAGTACCGCGTGCTTACGTGAACAACTACGAGCTCAAGTGACGCCAGCTTGTTACAAGAACAGACTACCTCGGTATTACTGTTGGTATTCATCCGCGTTCATAGTACATAACAAAATATAAAAGTAGCTTTTCTGTTACATAGCGTTTTACACACTAGTGAAATTAAATGTTTCATCGTATTTAAGAACTACAATTATTTTTTTTATTTCCAAATAATACAAGATTGTGGTTTTCAAATACGAACTGTATTTTCCTGCGTCATGTGAGTGTTTCGACTGGGAGCCAATCACGGGTATGACAGCAATGTGCTTATGTTTACATTAGGATTTTTCTTACAGCGAAAACAGTATACAGCATTTCGCATACATTTCGGAAAAAATCGTGATAAAATATTATATACGGTAGTGCACGTTTTACCAGCGAATAGGGATTATAAAGAATGGACACTGAGCGAATTTTCCTGTGTTTTGTTTCTCTGTGCACCAGCGTTTAGTTCTACTTTCAAACGCTAGAGGTTAGTGTAATCGAGCATAGGCTAAGATAATAATTGAGTATACATGGCCTACCTTATTGCATAATCCAGTAACGCTTTGCTTCAAATAAATTCAAGTTAACAGCTTTTCCTTATTTCTCAGTGACGAACTAGTTGCAATAATAATATTTTATATTTCAGATATAATAAATTATACTATAAAATAATATAATACATTATAGAATTAAGTATCAAATTCGTTTAATATTTGTATATAATATAATATAGGGATTAAGGTTTTACTTCTCATAAGAGTTTTGTTTTTCCATTTCCAGCGCTATCAAATCATTACATATTTTAATTGTTGTTGGGGTCAACGTCTCAGCTCTCATTATAAAGGAACTCTAGAGTCTAGACATTACAGTTAATGACGGATTTATTATTTTATGGATCCAATTTATTTTGAGTACATAATGTACCTAGATGTATTAATTATATGTGTTATATTTCCGCTGTGTCGACTGCTAGCTGGTGTGATGTCAGCGCCAACTCTAGGGAGAAAGCAGAATCTGACGCTCTAGCTGGCTTGAAGGTCATTGAAATCAGTCCGGCTACATCAAAGGTACCGACGCGAAGTGTCCATTCTTTATAATCCCTATTCGCTGGTTTTACCGCGAATTAATAGTCAGTCACATTATCATAGGCACTGTCACAGGAGTTCCCGTCTTATCGACAGTTCGCGAGCATGTGACGCGAGTGAACTATCCAAAGAAATGAGTGGGGTTTAAAAAGGGCGCGTCAGCTACTACGGCTATTTGCGCCCTTAAGAAACCAGAACGCGAGTGATATTTGAATAAGTATATTCCGCGAATAATTGTAGGATAAATAAACAATTAATAAAACGAGATAATATAATTATGTTACTAGACCATTAAATACAACAAGTTAATATTAGAAGATTCAATATTCCGAAATCAAAGGACGAGGAAACTAAGCAACATTGTCAGGTCGAAATTTCAAATAGGTTTGCCGTATTAGCAAGTTCCGACGAAGTTGAGGAAGAGTTAGGTGTTAATAGCATGTGGGAAAATATCCAAGATAATATCAAAATTGCAGCTGAACAGAGCATAGGTTATTATGAAACTAAGAAAAAGAAACCGTGGTTTTATGAAGATTGTTACATGGTAGTATGTATGTATGTATGTATGTATTTATTTACACTGCAAGTGGGCAAGCACCCGGTGGCAGTGGTATATACAATATTAACAATACACAATAAAATGATAACCAATACACAATAAAATTTACAATACACAATACAATTTTACACACAATACAATAATAATACACAATACAATTTAACACAATAATAATAAAACATAAAATAATATACCTAATTTTACAATACAACCTACATAATTATCTATAGGTCCTACATAAGTTTCAATAGTCTTTCACTTTACTCTCATCTCATTCCCTGTAGTGGCACTATGACGCATTTCACTGACACTTTAGCACACATTTCACTGACACTCTGTAACACATTTCACTGACACTATAGAACACATTTCATTGACGCTATAAATTATCACTGATCGGAACTGTTCACTGCACTGTAAAACCATAACTTCACTGACTCACCTCGCTTCACTGATATAACAGTTCAAATAAGTCAAATAATTACACCCTTATGCATACTTATAAACAGAACTACATTTAAACTAAACATTTCTAGTCTAAGGCCCTCTTACACGCTAGTAAAGGCCCTCTTACACGCTAGTAGAAGGAAGGAAACAGGCAAAATTGAAATTCTTACAGGATCCAGTTGAGGCGAATAGAGATCATTATTTCAATAAAAGACGGGAAGCAAATCGTACGCTTAGGAATAAAAAAAGAGATTACTTGAAGGAAAAACTGAATGAGGTAGAAACAAATAGTAAAAATAAAAACATTAGAGATTTATATAAGGGCATAAAGGAATTCAAGAATGGATATCAGGCAAGGGTAAACGTGATCAAGGATGAATATGGTGACTTGCTTGCAGACGCTCATTCAATCCTGAACAGATGGAAAAAACTATTTTGGACAACTACTAAATCCAGGATAACGGAGAGAGTTTGGAATTGAACGGGTTATATCAGCTGCTTGTAAAAGGTGGGAAGATAATATTAAAATGGATTTGAGGGAGGTGGGATATGATGATAGAAAATGGATTAATCTTGCTCAGGATAGGAACCAATGGCGGGCTTATGTGAGGGCGGCAATGAACCTCCGGGTTCCTTAAAAGTAAGTAAGTAAGTAAGTAAGTAAGTAAGTAAGTAAGTAAGGCTATTAAATAATTTCCTCATATTAACAAGTGAAGAGTTATAAAATTAATCAGTGGTGAACATAATTATTATATTAGTATTAAATAGAAAATTGGAAAGTGCTGGGTTTGCAGTGAAAGACCTGTTCTTTGGAAAGAAAACTATGAATGAATGAAATAATATATTTAAGTTGATAGCTTATATTTCATTGACCGGTATGGTCTTGGCCCCCTGCAATATGAAATTCATGAAAGAACAATTGACGATAGCTGTAGAAATTATGATTAGTGAAAAAACAAAAATTATAGACATATTGAAGTGGTTGTCGTTTGTTTAGTCAACTATATACGAAGACAGTTTGAACCTAATAAGTGACACAAATAAGACATCACCATGAGACAAATGAGCCAGGAGTTTATGGAGTAGGGTGAAGTTATAATATTTTATTTTAAGATTCAAGATGCTTTATTGTCATGAAACAACAAGGCTTGCTATGGACATTAATACATGATGATGATGATGATGATGATGATGATGATGATGATGATGATAATAATAATAATAATGCTTACTGGCTTTTAAGGAACCCGGAGGTTCATTGCCGCCCTCACATAAGCCCGCCATTGGTCCCTATAAGGAGCAAGATTAAACCAGTCTCTACCATCATATCCCACCTCCCTCAAATCCATTTTAATATTATCTTACCATCTACGTCTCGGCCTCACCAAAGGTATTTTTCCCTCCGGTCTCCCAACTAACACTCTATATGCATTTCTGGATTCGCCCATATGTGCTACATGTCCTGCCCATCTCAAACGTCTGGATTATATGTTCCTAATTATGTCAAGTGAAGAATACAATGCGTGCAGCTCTGCGTTGTGTAACTTTCTCCATTCTCCTGTAACTTCATCCCTCTTAGCCCCAAATATTTTTCTAAGCACCTTATTCTCAAACACCCTTAATCTCTGTTCCTCTCTCAAAGTGAGAGTCCAAGTTTCATAACCATACAGAACAACCGGCAATATAACTGTTTTATAAATTCTAACTTTCAGATTTTTTGACAGAAGACTAGATGACAAAAGCTTCTCAACCGAATAATAACAGGCATTTACCATATTTATTCTGCGTTTAATTTCCTCCCGAGTGTCATTTATATTTGTTACTGTTGCTCCAAGATATTTGAATTTTTCCACCCCTTCGAAGGATAAATCTTCAATTTTTATAGTTCCATTTCGTACAATATTCTGGTCACGAGACATAATCATATACTTAGCCTTTTCGGGATTTACTTCCAACCCTATCGCTTTACTTGCTGCAACTAGAATTTCCGCGTTTTCCCTAATCGTTTGTGGATTTTCTCGTAACATATTCACGTCATCCGCATAGGCAAGAAGCTCATGTAACCCGTTCAATTCCAAACCCTCTATGTTATCCTGAACTTTCCTAATGGCATATTCTAGAGCGAAGTTAAAAAGTAAAGGTGATAGGGCACCTCCCTGCTTTAGCCCGCAGTGAATTGGAAAAGCATCAGATAGAAACTGGCCTATACGGACTCTGCTGTAAGTTTCACTACGACACATTTTAATTAATCGAACTAGTTTCTTGGGAATACCAAATTCAAGAAGAATATTATATAAAACTTCTCTCTTAACCGAGTCATACGCTTTTTTGAAATCTATGAATAACTGATGTACTGTACCCTTATACTCCCATTTTTTCTCCAATATCTGTCGAATACAAAATATCTGATCAATAGTTGATCTATTACGCCTAAAACCACACTGATGATCCCCAATAATTTAATCTACATATGGAGTTAATCTTCTCAAAAGGATATTCGACAAAATTTTGTACTACTACTACTACTACTACTACTACTACTACTACTACTACTACTACTACTACTACTACTACTACTACTACTACTACTAGTAATAATAATAATAATAATTGTCACATGATCGCATTGTGCAGTGGCTTGAATTTAGAGGTTTTTAAAATTAAACTTACACGAAAACCGTCCGCGCTATTGAAATACGCCAGATGGGTAAATTATTCTTTATTAGATTATCTATCGATATGGATAAAAATCACGATCCTACTCGCAATAGTTACCGAATAAGAGATCGTTAAAAACTTTAAGGAAAAAATTTTTTTTCTGAAAAAAAAAAAAAACTATGAACTTTCCACCAGTATGATATTATAGGTTTTTGTTACATACAACATGAGTTATTCGCTCAAGAAATCTGCAAGGCTATTTCACTCCCATTCTGTATAAATCCGTAAGTTTATTTAACAGACTGTCCTAAGTCTTGACTTAGTGTATGAATATGTTTTTTTAAACGGATCTAAATGCGTCAATTTTATTTTATCAGTTTTTGTCATTTCCCTCATAACTTGTCACTTGGACTTAAGGAGTCCACACCTGTGGAGTAACGGTCAGCGCTTCTGGCCGCGAAACCAGGTGGCCCGGGTTCGAATCCCGGTCGGGGCAAGTTACCTGGTTGAGGTTTTTTCCGGGGTTTTCCCTCAACCCAATACTAGCAAATGCTGGGTAACTTTCGGTGCTGGACCCCGGATTCATTTCACCGGCATTATCACCTTCATATCATTCAGACGCTAAATAACCTAGATGTTGATACAGCGTCGTAAAATAACCCAAGAGGAGGACTTAAGGAAGCTACCGCATAAGTTCGTAATTGAAGAGGTGGATTCCAATCTGGCCTAAGTCATACGGTACACACATTGCTATCCATGTTGCACACACTCTGTAGCAACTGAGGAAGCACGTCGATCGCGATACTCAGATGGCAACATTAGCAGCAAGATATATTGTCATAAAATTCCCCCGTTATCCCCGTCCATGCGTCACCCTGCCACACCTGCTCCTCCGTCCCCCACAATTCTGTAATTAACACGATCAGCTTTCAATTTGCTGGCAGCAAGACAACACATGATTCAATTGAAAGACCCGAGTCCGCTGGGTTCTTATCGCACGATATTTTGTAACGTCAGCGTCAACATTGTTACCATGATCAACACGTTAGTCAAAATAATCAACAGTAAAAATCTCATGAACAAACACTGTTACAATCATCAACACGATAGCCAAAATAATCAACAGCAAAAATCTCATGGACAGTGTAACAAAGTTATCAACATTTAACAATGTAACGTCTCATGAAGCTCAACATTACCACCAACATCAATTATCATCAGTAGGGCCCGGATGCTTTTTTTTCTCCCCCTTTGCTTATTAAATCATTAAAGTGAATACTTATTCTGACGTAGACAAATTACTGTCGAACCTCCGTAACCTACAACGAAAACCGATATAGTACTGAACCCTGTTGCAATGATAAATTTTATCAGTACCGCCGTATTTCCTATGTTTTCTATATTGTAAACAGGTTTTATAATTCATATTTTGAACGTTTCAAAATTGACAACCCAAACGGCTCTTCATGTCCCTGTGAACACCCCACACAAACAGTCGACCACCTGTTATTCGAGTGCCCGCTACAAGAACGCAAGAGATACCGGCTAGAAACCCACCTTAGCATGTGCAATACATCTTTCTCACCACCAATTACAAAAGTCCTTCTGAAGCAATGTTGCATAAAGGAATTTCACATATTTATTACAGGTGTATTTAAGACCTTGTAGAAATAACAGTATTTAGTAACAGTGTCCTATTTATTCTTTTGCAGCCAAATTTGTAACTTTTAAAAGTATACAGCAAATCAAGATTTCAGGTATAACGCCCTGTAAAGTTGATTTGAACAATTTCGAGGGAAAAATTGTTCCGGAGCCGGGTATCGAACCCGGGACTTTTGGTTTAACGTACCAACGCTCTACCACTGAGCTACTCGGGAACTCTAACCGACACCGATCCCGGGTTCGATACCCGGCTCCGGAACAATTTTTCCCTCGAAATTGTTCAAATCAACTTTACAGGGCGTTATACCTGAAATCTTTATTTGCATAATACACGTCACTGTTCGTTAACAGAAAACCACAATTTAAGTCACACGGAGTTAGTGTGCACTCGAAGTTGGTTGCTTGACGGTTGTCAGCCCACTTTGAGGTCTGTGGATATAGAGGGAAAAATTGGATCGGTGTCGGTTAGAGTTCCCGAGTAGCTCAGTGGTAGAGCGTTGGTACGTTAAACCAAAAGTCCCGGGTTCGATACCCGGCTCCGGAACAATTTTTCCCTCGAAATTGTTCAAATCAACTTTACAGGGCGTTATACCTGAAATCTTTATTTGCATAATACACGTCACTGTTCGTTAACAGAAAACCACAATTTAAGTCACACGGAGGTAGTGTGCACTCGAAGTTGGTTGCTTGACGGTTGTCAGCCCACTTTGAGGTCTGTGGATATAGAGGGAAAAATTGGATCGGTGTCGGTTAGAGTTCCCGAGTAGCTCAGTGGTAGAGCGTTGGTACGTTAAACCAAAAGTCCCGGGTTCGATACCCGGCTCCGGAACAATTTTTCCCTCGAAATTGTTCTTTTAAAAGTATAGTTATCATGTTGAAGTGTATGTGTTGTAGAGGATGCTTGATTTGTTATGTGTGTGAATCATAGTTGTGGGATGCTTGACTGTGTTTGTGTGACTATTGTGTATTAATTTATTATGTATGTTAGGGAAAGTTGCTTAATTGTGTTATAGAGTACCGCTATAAGAAATGTTTTGTTTATGTGTTGTAACTGTTTTCTGTATGTCTCAATTGATGACTGATGTTTGATTTGCAATCGCAATGTTTAAATTACGGATTGTTTAGATTTTATTTCCATTGTGTAAGCTAATTTATTTTTCTTTTCAATTTGTTTTATGCTTAGGCCTATTTTTGTGTAAAACTATAGTCCTAGCCAGGGGCGGCCCGTCCTTATGTGCTACAGCACAATGATAATTTTTACTCAAATAATGTATTTGCAATACCACCATAGTATCTGATCTGCCATTTGACAATTTCCCGTGGTTATGTTCATGACGCGTTATAGAGTGTGTAGTCTTCGCTCTTAGCTCTTTGGTGCCTCAGGGGGTACAATGTGCTACTCAGAACTCTACATGAGAATGTAGACAGTTAATGCGCATGTGCGAAGCTGAAATCACTGCCCTGATTGGCTATTTTTACGCGGGGAAGTGCTGTAGTCAGCTTCAGCACAACACAGCTTGGAGATTGCAAAAGTAAAGCGTAAGGAAAGAATGCTTGTTTGTGGAAGAACTCGGAACTATTTACAATGTAGGCCTATTTGGTAATTCGTGTCCGACTGCTGCTGCCGTCTACCTGGTTTTTGAGGTTCCTCCTGAACCAGTCAGCAAGCGACGGAGAATGGAATCCCAGAAAACTGAAGCCAAGGAAGTATGTGACCGTATAATTCAGAAAACTACTCACCGTTTCCAGTCTTTAAGCTATCTAGATGCAACAGAATTGTTAAACAGCAAATTTTCTGGCAATTTTTGGATAACCTAATTTTCCTGAACGCGAACTTTAAGTTGCTGTCAACAGCTATACTGTACTGAACAAAAGAGTGTTAAAGACACAACTTTGAGTTCTATACGGAACACCTGCCTTCCGGAATATAGATGGAGCTGTTCAATTGTTAGGGTACATAGCCTCCAACAATTTACAGGATCCATTCTGTGAAGTAACAGTGTCAATAGAAAAGAGTATGATATCCAAGTTGAAGGGTTTAACACCAGAGTAATTGACAGGTTCTACAGTAGGAAGGAACGTCGTATGGATTTAATATTTCGTCACTAGGCGAGTCTCAAATTAAGATAAATACATATAAGTGTATACAGTAGGCCGATATAGAGATTGTAGCACACTCATTATTTTGACCACCAGCCGCTATTGGCCCTAGCATACATATGTAAAATAGGGCTACCCCCCATTGGAGATGCAATAATAATAATTTATTTTATTTATTTTTATTTATTTAGGATATTAACGTGCAAAACAACAGCACAAGGCCAATTACTGTTTAGCACAAGAAACAAAACAAATCAACAAATGATGATGAGAATGAATGATAGAAAATGGCAGTGAGATGAAATACAATCAATATAACAGTCTATAAGTAATATTGTAAAGATATGCAATTGACAAGAATAGTATGATACATATATTTTAACAAATGGCGTAAATTAATAAAACTGACATAAAAACTCAAAAGATATACTACACATTAAATGGATCCAAGTTCAATCCATACAAATTAGCATATTTAATACATCTGCAGACCGGAGAGAGAGATTTAGAATTTCTATTATAAAACAATTTATGAAATCTTAAACCTTTAGCAGGAGTACGAAGACTGATATTGCTTATGAAAGATTCACAATCAATATCACCCTTAATGACTTTACAAAAAAATAAATAATCAAGATCCTGACGTCTGGTAAACAAACTACCGCAATTGAAATATTTGCAATTAATCTCATAGTTATAATCGGAATTTGGTAAAAATCTATAAGAACACAAGGAAATAAATTTTCTTTGAATATTCTCTAATTTATCCGAGTCAGTGGAAGTAATGGAGTTCCATACAACAGATGCATATTCAAGCTTGGATCTAACCAACGTATAGTATAAAATTAATAAACACATAGGAGTAGAAAAAGAATAAGTTATTGATCTAATTAGACCAAGCATTCTTAATGAATGGGTATAAATATATTGCACATGATCATGAAAATATAATTTTGAATCAAGTAAGACACCAAGATCTCTAATACAATCTTTCTTAGTAATTACGATATTACTAAGAGAATAATTAAATTTTTGGGAAGTAGTTTTCCGTGAGAAGGAAATAGCAAAAGTTTTGGATTGATTAATTTTCATTCCATTTTCAACAGACCATTGTAAAATTGAATTAATGTCATTTTGAAGAATTTGACAATCAGCCGAACTATTAATTTTACGAAAGATTTTGAGATCATCCGCAAATAAAAGGCAGCTAGAACTTATTCTTTTACTTATATCATTTGTAAATAATAATAATAATAATAATAATAATAATAATAATAATAATAATAATAATATTAATAATATAATAAACATGTTTTATGCATCGTTATAATGATGGTCAAATTTTCGAGAAACCCCGATGGAACGAAAGTCATCATCATCATCTTCTTCAAAGTTTAGGACTTTCGGCCTGTTCCGCCTCCATTAAAATTGATCCCGCCAACGTTTTACTGGTCTTCCTAATGATCTCCTTCCTGATGGATTATAATTCATGGCTGCTCTCGTTATACTTGTTGTTGGCATTCTATTTGCATGCTCTTTCCAATTATGTTGATATATTTTAATAAGTTCAATTATAGTATCTATTTTTATGTTATTTCAATGTACCGAAGTACATATGATATTTCCATGCAGATATTCTGCGTCATCATACGATGAAAGAGTAATGGAACGGAGAAAAATTCTCTCCGGCGCCGAGACTTAAGACGGCGCTTATTCCGTCGGATCCCGGCCAACTAGTCACTCATAACGAGTGCACCTCAGCACATATGAGGACTTCGGTCCTATGTTCATAGACATCTATGACGTAGTGCAGAGGGCGGCCACTAGAGGGAACCCAAGAGTTGGAACTCAATCAGAGACAATTCTGTTCGACGCCGGGGTTGTATCCGGTGTGGCTTAGTGGATAAAGCATCAGCACGTAGAGCTGAAAACCCGGGTTCAAGTCCCGGCGCCGGAGAGAATTTTTCTCCGTTCCATTACTCTTTCATCGTATCTATTTTTAATTCTTTTCTAATATCATTTCTTTTTTTTTTTTGGTCCAATAGTGTATAACCCGCAACATATCTAAGAAATTTCATGTCACCTGCTTCAATTCTTCTTTCTTCGTTTTTCTTTAGAACCCAAGATTCGCAGCCGTGTAGATGGGACGGAATTGCCATTACTTTGTAATATTTGATTAATGTTTCCTTTCTCACTTTCTTCCCAGTGTTCTACGTATTGTTCCACAGAAATAGTTGAATTTATTTAATTTTTTCCTCGATTTCACATTTTTTGCCGTATGTTATTGAACAACCTAAGTATGTCAAAGTGTTGATTTGTTCTATTATTTTGTTCTCTATAACCAATTTCAGGTCCACACCTGTGGAGTAACGGTCAGCGCGTCTGGCTGCGAGACCAGGTGGCCCGGGTTCGAATCCCGGTTGGGGCAAGTTACCTGGTTGAGGTTTTTCCGGGGTTTTCCCTCAACCCAATACAAGCAAATTCTGGGTAACTTTCGGTGCTGGACTCCGGACTCATTTCACCGGCATTATCACCTTCATATCATTCAGACGCTAAATAACCTAGATGTTGATACAGCGTCGTAAAATAACCCAATAAAAAAACCAATTTCACTCTTATTGGTTGAGATCCAATAAATGCCATCGCTTTTGTTTTATTGGTCGAAAGTGTCTTATATTTTAATTTACTTGGTTTTAATGTTCAGCACATTTCACTGTTGACTTAGTTTTGCTCTCTTAAAGATGTTCTCCTGTTATTTCGCCTATAATCGCAGCGCTCTCATGGTTAACATTCGGCAGATCTTCGAGCGGCCTCGTGCATAACATTCGGCAGGTCTTTGAAATTTAATTGTATTATTGCTTTCAATTTCTTATGTCGCCGCTCCAATCACTCGCCTCAATTTCAATATTGCAACCAATAAGCTGCTCCCATTATTAAATGACACCTACTTGTCTAATCCACGTGTCTTGTGCTGAGGACGAACATTAAGGTATGTGATTAATAGTAATATGCGTTACAAGAGCTGTATGTTGAAGTTTTCATGTTCGAGGAAAAGTTTGAAAAAGTGAAACGTACTTGAGATTTTTTAATTTCCGAGAATTGAAAGAAAACATACCGCTCGTGTATCGTACATTATTTTGTGCGAAGATAGTTTATTACATACCTGAAAGAGGAATTTCTAATTAGTTGCAATGAAATCTCCATCTTGGTTTCTGTTCAATGACGGAAAATTTGCAAAACAAAAATATCTATCTTCAACATTGTTGCTTTAAAATGTTTTCTGTGTTTACTATACTCCAGCAGGCCGTGATATACGTCTGTCTTTTTCCCCCCCAGTCTATGATGAGTCTGGAATCTTGTTGATTTTTTCACGGCTTCCTTAATGTTACTTGCATCACGAATGCAGTAACTTTAGTGGAGTTGTAGATTTTACTTAATTTTTGCAAATATTTAAAAACAATAATTAACAATGCAATTTAGGTGAAAATAATATGTTAAAAGCCTAAAGCAGTAAAATGAATATGTCACTTAAGCGGTAAGAAGAGGGAAATTGTTATGTGTGTTAGGTTGGGAATACTGAATGTGGAATTTTAGACTTTCCGCGGATTGGTTTTGTGCGGAAACCAAGCAAATTATGTTTTAAAAGCACACCGCACGTTATTGTATGATGCCGACATGTTAAGCATGAGGCCGCGGCGATAATACCTTCTTTCATATCTTTGTTGATCGATTTTAGAATTCTGTACAAGGACTGTGTTACAATAGAACTCTACCTGCATCAAGGGCGTATGTTCTTTAACAGCATTTGTCTTTGCTCTTTATAATAATAATAATATACTAATTTATTTATGCTGGCGAAGTTAAAGCCATAAGGTCTTTTCTTCCACTCAGCCAGGAACAAAAGAAGCTTATGCAATATTGCAAGTTGGTAATACAAGTTAACAATTACAGGCTAATATTTAAAGAATACTCAAATATCGATTCAGTTATACAAGCACAAGTTTTTTATTGATTATTTTACGACGCTTTATCAACTGCTAGTGTCTGAATGAGAAGAAGGTGATGGCAGCGAAATGAATCCAGGGTCGAGAGTTACTCAGCATTTTGCTCTTAACGGGTTGAGGGAAAATTCCGGATAAAATCCTAACCAGATAACTTACCCCAACCAGGATTTGAACCCGGGCCCGCTCGTTTCACGGTCAAGCATGCAGTTGATAAAGCGTCGTAAAATAATCGATTGAAAAGCATTACGTAATGAAATTCTCATTACAAATTCCAGTATTTTAATTGTAATGACGGCAATTTCTCTGCAGTTTAATATTATTTTAAATTATTGTAATGCATGCGAATTGTTTTCTTAAACTATTTTGACCTCTGAAAAAAGAACTAAAGAAAAGACTAGTGAAGTGCTTTGAGTGGATTCTAGCATTGTATGGGGCAGAGACATGGACATTACGACGAAGTGAAGAGAAGCGAGTAGATGCATTTGAAATGTGGATATGGAGAAAAAGGGAACGTCTGAAGTGGGCAGACAGAATAAGAAATGAAACTGTGTTGGAAAGAGTGGATGAAGAAAGAATGATGCTGAAACTGATTAGAAAGAGGAAAAGGAATTGGTTGGGTCACTGGCTGAGAAGAAACTACCTACTGAAGGATGCACTGGAAGGAATGGTGAACGGGAGGATAGTTCGGGGCAGAAGAAGATATCAGATGATAGACGACATTAAGATATATGGCTCATATACGGAGACTAAGAGAAAGGCAGAAAATAGGAAAGGTTGGAGAAAGCTGGGTTTGCAGTGAAAGGCTTACCCTTGGGCAGAACATTGAATGAATGACTACTTTAACTTGCACCTATGGGAATTCTTAAAAATAAGCACGACTAGAGAATAGCTGTGACCACAATACTACTGTGTGTGCGTGCGTGCGTGCGGAACGTTGGGTAGGTTAAACGTAGGGAACATTACTGGAATAGGGAGTGGAGAGAGATGATTTACTTACAGTTACAGCGTAATCAGTAGGGAAAGGGATTTGGAGTATTATAAAGAATGATGAAACGTAGTATAGATATTCGTAGCTCAGTGACTGTCAAGCGAGCTGCGTCACAGAGCATGGACGAGTACAGTTCACTTCATACAAACTTACACGCAACGTGCTGTAAACGTATTTCAGAATAAACATATGGAATAGTTTAATGACATATAGTGGCCTACATACATAATCTGCATTTCATTTTGAACTACATGCGTTTTTCCTGGCAACGCACAAGATATCTATAAACAACATTACAAATATACATAATTAAATATCAATCTCTATGTCCTCGCGTGTCAGGGGAAATATTGATGGCTGATAGTTGTCTTCTATATGTAACTCGCTTCTGAATATGTGTGTTTTTCTGTCAGGAGCGTGTTAAATTAAAACCTTTATTTACAATATCATGAAATATGATAATATGTACACAACGTACGCTACAGTATTTAGAAATATATATATATATATATATATATATATATATATATATATATATATATATATATATATATATATAATTAAATGTTGAACAAAATGTAGAATCAACGAAATAGTATTTTCAATTAATGCTATGTTTTGGTGATGAAACAATTATTCCTGCTGTGTCTTGTTATAATAAATTGTAAATATCATTTTCAAATTTTCCAAACACAACTTTGCTCTGTTGCAAGGAAGGAAATTTTTTAACATGGAAAAACTCCGCTCTACATCTGCAGAGACAATTGGAGAGTACTTGAAACAAAATACGTCAATTAAATTCACATGTTGAATGACGTCATTGGGACACGTGTTTGTTAGTGCATCTGAAATCCGACTGAGAATACTGTACCTGTCATTTTTAATCAAAACTCTGTTCATTTTTTCACCAACACGTTTTCCTACTTCACCTTCTACTGCACTCAGTTTATTTACAATAGTACTCATAATATTTATTTGCTCAACTAATTCTACTCCTGACTGTACTAATCGAATAATGGCATCCGGTAAATATAAAACATTTCACTTAATATCCATGACTTCTTTTTTTATTGTTCTATCATTTAGCAGTTCCTGGCGTATTTGAATCGCAGCCGCGTCGTCAAGATCGAAAGACTGGACCACTTTCTTCACAGATTGGAGATGACGTGCGTAATAATAATTATTGCAAGCTTCTAACCATGACCCCCATCTCTTAAGAACTGGACTTGGGGAAGCGATAATTTAGGGAATTGTTTCCTGAATTTTGATACTCGATCTTAGCTTTTACAAATATAGTATTTGTAAATATATAGTACACTTTCGGTATTGTACCTGCACTTCACTACCCTGAACTGCAAACCTGCATGTTGAAGTTCTTATGCGACAACTGTCCCGTTCACCTGTTGTTGACGTGCAGAGATCTGCCAGTATGTCATGGAGGGGAGGACTTGGTATAAAGGGTTGTAAACAAATGGCTGTGTAGATGCCAATACTAGCTTTTACTGCTCCAAATTCCGTTCCCTAGTAATCAGTAACTACACATAAAACGCTTATAAAAACTGCTTTGTACTCCATTAACATCAGAGTACGTTATCTCAAAGAATCGAACTGGATAATCTTTGCTAAGAAGCAGACAGACGAACTGACCTATGTTTGAGCCTCGTGGGAGGAACTTGACGCTATCAATGACGATGGTTGTCGTTACAAGTGTTCTCTGCACGCTCCGGTTTTAGATAATCAATAACAGTCTCGATATTTTTCCTAGAAGAATCATCTCCAGGCTTCTACACAACGGCATTTTGCGTCATACATTACTTCGATTCCATCCATCGCTTCTGCCGTGACTTCTCTGCACCTTACAAATTTAACATCAGTTTGCTCCGTTACCTTGTTCAAGGCCACCAATATCGAATTTTCGATAATGTCAATCAATCTGTAAATAAATGAATACGAAGAAGGGATCACCGTGATTGACGTACAGTATGGTAAATATTGGTCTGGTAATATTTTTGTTGCGGTTCTTTGAAGCAGTTTCATCCTAACACACCGTGGACGAACTTCGGTGATCAGAGCTGTCACGATACCAAACAACGAGCAAACTGAACACAACAGACCAATATTCGTCAACTACAACAGTTCGAATATCTACTACCGAGTTTTCAAGCTTATGACATAGCTGGCGTAATTGTTTCAAAATGTAACAATATTAGCAGTAAATAATAATAATAATAATAATAATAATAATAATAATAATAGGTCAGTTTTTGTCCGATGCGTTTCCAATTCACTGTGGGCTAAAGCAAGGAGATGCACTTTCACCTTGACTTTTTAACTTTGCTCTAGAGTATGCCATTAGGAAAGTCCAGGCTAACAGAGAGGGTTTGGAATTGAACGGGTTACATCAGCTGCTTGTCTATGCGGATGTCGTGAATATGTTAGGAGAAAATCCACAAACGATTAGAGAAAACAAGGGGAATTTTACTGGAAGCAAGTAAAGACATAGGTTTGGAAGTAAATCCCGAAAAGACAAAGTATATGATTATGTCTCGTGACCAGAATATTGTATTAGTATTAGTATTAGTATTTATTTATTTAACCTGGTAGAGATAAGGCCGTCAGGCCTTCTCTGCCCCTCTACCAGGAGATTCCAACTACAATATCAACAATAAAATTACAATTAGTATTAAATTTACAATTACAATTACAAATAATATTACAGTTAGTATTAAATTTACAATTACAATAAAATCAAAGTACGAAAAGATTACCTGAATAATTAAAGCTAGATAATTTATCATAGAGAAAAAAGAATATTTTATATTTACTGAATTACAAATTAAATCTAGAATAACAAAATTGTATATTGATGAAATTACTGAATATTGAAATATTTTGTCATAGATTAAAGAAACTATTTACAAGTAATCAATTACTGACCAAGTGCCTAGTAAGTTTTCGTTTGAATTCAATTTTATTTCGACAGTCCCTGATGCTAGCAGGTAGCGAATTCCAGAGTCTTGGCAGGGCTATTGTGAAAGAAGATGAGTATGAGGAGGTGCGATGGGATGGTATTGTTAGTATTGTTTCATGACGAGAGCGTGTGTTCAGATTATGGTGGGAAGAAAGGTAAGTGAAGCGAGACGACAGGTACGAAGGAATAGAAGAGTTCAAGATTTCGAAGAGAAAGACAAGTGAATGTAAATTTCTTTTCTTATCTAGTTTAAGCCAACCTATTGCTTCCAGGGATGGGGTGATATGATCATATTTACGAACATTGCTTACAAAACGTACACACAAATTATGAGCACGTTGAAGTTTCATTTTGTTGTCGCTGGAGAGGTCAGTCAGTAAAATGTCCGCATAGTCGAAATAGGGAAATGCAAGTGTCTGCACAAGGGACTTTTTTAAGCAAGAGGGGAGATGAACATTTATCCTTTTTAGCACATGGATAATAGAATATACTTTTCTGCAGGTTTCTGTGGAAATATAAAAATTGGAGATTTATCCTTCGAAGAGGTGGAAAAATTCAAATACCTGGGAGCAACAGTAACAAATATAAATGATAGTCGGCAGGAAATTAAACACAGAATAAATATGGGAAATGCCTGTTATTATTCGGTTGAGAAGCTTTTGTCATCCAGTCTGCTGTCGAAAAATCTGAAATTTAGAATTTATAAAACAGTTATATTACCGGTTGCTCTGTATGGCTGTGAAACTTGGACTCTAACTTTGAGAAAGGAACAGAGATTAAGGGTGTTTGAGAATAAGGTTCTTAGGAAAATATTTGGGGCTAAGAGGGATGAAGTTAAAGGAGAATGGAGAAAGTTACACAACACAGAACTGCACGCATTGTATTCTTCACCTGACATAATTAGGAACATTAAATCCAGACGTTTGAGATGGGTAGGGCATGTAGCACGTATGGGCGAATCCAGAAATGCATATATAGAGAATTAGTTGGGAGGCCGGAGGGAATAATACCTTTGAGGAGGCCGAGATGTAAGATGGGAGGATAATATTAAAATGGATTTGAGGGAGATGGGATATGATGTTAGAGAGTGGATTAATCTTGCACAGGATAGGGAGTGATGGCGGACTTATGTGAGGGCGGCAATGAACCTTCGGGTTCCTTAAAAGCCATTTGTAAATAAGCCATTTAAATGGGGCATAATTTTTATGTTTACAAGCGCCGCAAAGCACCGAAACTTGTTCAACATATGAACAAGAGGTTGCTAATTTACTTTTCACAAAAATGAAGAAAGAAAAAAGCGAATTTTTACTGAAAATGACGAAAATTTCATCTGTCTGCCCCCTTCACATATTATAAATGTCTTAGTTTTTTGTCTGTCACGCTGTATGAATCTGAACTCAGTGCCCATAGCCCGCCCTGTCTTCAAGATCGCTCCTTATGGCTCGAAATGAGTTTTAGTGCACACGGCAATTTAGCCACATCCATTAGCGTTCATCAGACTTATCAATTACACTGGACTGGACCAGTCCGGCAGTTCCAAGAATTTTATTTCATGAATACATTAATGAATGTTCTACGTGGGAATTTTTCCGACATTTTTATTCTTCTTCTTACAATACAGTATTATTGCTATTATCCTTCCACACGTAACGTAACTGATAATGAACAAGATTCACGAGGTTGCAGGGACGAATGAAGAATGAGGCACACCCAGTTAATAATTGGGCTTCTTGAGTGAAAAGTAAAAAATAATCATAAAAGACTTAAATAAAAACAAATGATATTATGTATATTTATTTGTTTTTAATATTGAAATAAATCGTGAAAGTCAAAGTCTAAAACTATGTTAAAATTTAACTGGTTAACAGGCTTATTTGGAAAAACTCAATAGAAAATGTAAATTACGAATATGTTAATAAAATAAATTTGTATATAATTCATTTCCTACTTCTGTTTCTCATTCAAAATCTTTAATGAAATCCTTCAGGCGGAATTTTTTCTACAGTAATCTCACTAAAGGTTTTGATTTATCTAGAGAAAATCAAAACTCGAGTGGGATTAAATTTGTCTATTACACGATTAGGGCCCCGCGCCGTGACGTCTTGGTCTAAGGCATCCTGCCTAGGACTCGCGTTACGGAATGCGCGCTGGTTCGAGTCCTCATGGGGGAAGAAATTTTCTCATGAAATTTCGTCCAGTGTATGGGACCGGTGCCCACCCAGCATCGTGATGCACTTGGGGAGCTACGATAGGTAGCGAAATCCGGTTGCGAATGCCAGCTATAACGGCTGGGGGGATCATCGTGCTAACCACACGATACCGCCATTCTGGTTGAATGATCGTTCACCTCTGCTTCGGCATGTGGGCGTGAGGCCAGCAGCCGACTGGTCGGTCTAGGCCCTTCACAGGCTGTAGCGCCACGGATTATTATTATTATTATTATTATTGTATTATAATTTTATTATTATTATTATTTTATTATTATTATTTATTATTATTATTATTTTATTATTATTTTATTATTATTATTTATTATTATTATTATTTTATTATTATTTTATTATTATTATTTTATTATTATTAATATTATTTTATTATTATTATTTTATTATTATTATTTTATTATTATTATTATTATTATTATTATTATTATTATTTTATTATTATTATTATTATTTTATTATTATTATTATTATTATTTTATTATTATTATTATTATTTTATTATTATTATTATTATTATTATTTTATTATTATTATTTTTATTATTTTTATTATTATTTTATTATTATTATTTTATTATTATTATTATTATTATTTTATTATTATTATTATTATTATTATTATTATTATTATTTTATTATTATTATTTTATTATTATTATTATTATTATTATTATTTTATTATTATTATTATTATTATTATTATTATTATTATTATTTATTATTATTTATTATTGTTATTATATTATTATTATTATTTATTATTATTTATTATTGTTATTATATTATTATTATTATTTTATTATTTTATTATTATTAATATTATTATTATATTATTATTAATATTATTATTATATTATTATTATTATTATTATTATTATTATTATTTTATTATTATTATTAATATTATTATTATTAATATTACTATTATTATTAATATTATTATTATTTTATTATTATTATTTTATTATTATTATTTTATTATTATTTTATTATTATTATTTTATTATTATTATTTTATTATTATTATTATTATTTTATTATTATTATTATTATTATTATTATTATTAATATTATTATTATTATTTTATTATTATTATTATTATTATTATTTTATTATTATTATTTTATTATTATTATTTTATTATTATTATTATTTTATTATTATTATTATTATTATTATTATTATTATTATTATTATTATTATTATTATTATTAATTATATGTAATTTAAAAAAGCAGCTGAGCTTCTTATTGTTGTTCCATTCTTCCTCGCATGACATCAAGTTTCCTTTATACTTTTTCTTTTTGTCATCTTGTTATTACTTCATTTATGTATACGTTGAAGAAAATGACTGGAAAGGACCAACTTTGTCGCACATCTCTGTTAATCTCACCAGGACTTGATATTTTGAAGTTGTATTTTTTTCTTTTATGTTTATGTTTTATTATTGTGGTCAAAATCTCCTTTATCTTCCGTGATTGTAAAAAGTCATTCTCTTTTTATGCAGTCGAAAGCTTTTTCACAATCAATAAACAATAAATAAGTAATTAATATCTAAAACAAAAAAATACATGTGTTAAAATGCTTGCTAAGATTGTTGACGTGAACATAATACGTAAACTTTTGACACAACTTCAAATAGAAATTACGTTTAAGATGCTGCAAAATGCATCGTATGCTTTGTAGTGTTGCATGATACCTGTTAGCACTACCGCATTCTGAACACATGTAGGCTATTTAAAAGCATCGCCGACACGAAGAACTGACAGATTACAGCCATTGTCGGTTCTTATCCTACAAGCAGTGATTTGTACTACGCCTCCAGCTTAACCTGTTCTCGGACCCTTTTCCAGTTTCTTTCCAGAGATGCTTGTAGAAACGCAGAAAGGCAACTTTCTGAACTCACCTGCACGAAATTATCTCCGAATGTGTACATACTATATAGAGCAGTGTTTCTCAGACCAATTTCACCGTGGAACCTAGCTATACCCATAGCATAACCGTGGAATCCTTCCATAATCCATTTTATTTTTGATTTGATATTATTATTATTATTATTATTATTATTATTATTATTATTATTATTATTATTATTATTATTATTATTATTGTTGTTAAACAAGTAAAGAGATAGGTTTGGAAGTAAATCCCGAAAAGACAAAGTATACGATTATGTCTCGTGACGTGAATATTGTACGAAATGGAAATATAAAAATTGGAAATTTATCTTTTGAAGAGGTGGAGAAGTTCAAATATCTTGCAGCAACAGTAACAAATATAAATGATACTCGGGAGGAAATTAAACACAGAATAAATGTGGGAAATGCCTGTTATTATTCGGTTGAGAAGCTTTTATCATCCAGTCTGCTGTCAAAAAATCTTAAAGTTAGAATTTATAAAACAGTTATATTACCGATTGTTCTGTATAGCTATAAAACTTGGACTCTCACTTTGACAGAGGAACAGAGATTAAGGGTGTTTGAGAATAAGGTTATTAGGAAAATATTTGTGGCTAAAAGGGATGAAGTTACAGGAGAATAGAGAAAGTTACACAACACAGAACTGCACGCATTGTATTCTTCACCTGACATAATTAGGAACATTAAATCTAGACGTTTGAGATGGGCAGGGCATGTAGCACGTAATGGGCGAATCCAGAAATGCATATAGAGTGTTAGTTGGGAGGCCGGAGGGAAAAAGACCTTTGGGTAGGCCGAGACGTAGATGGGAAGATAATATTAAAATAGATTTGAGGGAGGTGGGATATGGTGGTAGAGACTGGATTAATCTTGTTCAGGATAGGGACCGATGACGGGCTTATGTGAGGGCGGCAATGAACTTCCGGGTTCCTTAAAATCCAGTAAGTAAGTAGTATCATTATTATTATTATTATTATTATTATTATTATTATTATTATTATTATCATATCATCATCATCACTGATACTTCTGTCGTTATTGCTATTGTTTTTATCATTCATTCATAGTTTTATGCCCAAGGGCAGATCTTTCACTGCAAACCCAGCATTCTCCAATCTTTCCTATTTACTGCTTTCCTCTTTGTCCCCGCCTATGATTCATATACCTTAATGTCGTCTATCATCTGATATCTTTTCTGTTACGAATTCTTCTCCCGTTAGCCATTCCTTCCAGTGCATCCTTCAGTAGGCAGTTTCTTTTTAGCCAGTGACCCAACGAATTTATTTTTCTCTTCCTGATAATTTCAGTATTATTATTTCTTTACTTACACTTTCTAGCATAGCTTCATTTCTTTTTCTGCCTGTCCATTTCACAGGCTGCATTCTTCTCCATATGCACACTTAAAACACTTCTAATCGCTTCTCTCCACACTCCACACAAAGCACTTCACTAGTCTCTTCCTTAGTTCTTTCTCCAGAGGTGTCGCCATCGGTAGCGCAGTTGGTATAGCGCTGGTCTTCTATGCTCGAGGTTGCGGGTTCGATCTCGGCCGAGGTCGATGGCATTTATGTGTGTTTAAATGCGACTGGCTCATGTCAATAGATTTACTAGAATGTAAAAGAACTCCTGCGGGACAAAAATTCCGGCACACCGGCGATGCTGATATAACCTCTGCAGTTACGAGCGTCGTTGAATAAACGATAATTTAAATTTTCTCCAGAGGTCCGCTGACGATGCTCCTTTTTCTATTAAAAGCTTCCTTTGCCATTGCTATCCTCCTTTTGACTTCCTGGCAGCAGCTCATGTTACTGCTTATAGTACACCCCAAGTATTTGAAGCTGTCCACTTGTTCTAATGCCTTATTTCGAATTTGCACGTTTACCTTCTTTATTTTTCTTCCGATAACCATGGTATTCGCTTTGTTTGCATTTATCTTCATCTCATACTGCTCACAGTTGTCATTTACCTCCAGACCTATCATCTCCTCTTCTGCTAACAACGCCATATCATCAGCAAATCTTATGCACTTCATTCTTCTTCCTCCTATTATCACTTCTCCATGTTCTGAAAAGAGTTCTTCACTAATAAATCCTCCAAATAGATACTGAACTGGATGAATTTAGTGAATAATTGTTTTCATATCATGGAAGGGATGATTTTAATAAACTTAAATCCTATCATTTCGGTCATTTATACTAATAATAAATCTGTAGCCAAAATTTTTCTGGTAATTTTCGATTTTCCAAAAATAATTGGTGTTAACATGTAGGGGAGAGTCGGGTAGTATCGGACATCGGGTAGTATCGGACAGTGCGTTTTTTTCATCTACCACCATATGGTAGTACCTGATTGACATGGTTACGTTTCACTATGCGACATCACAAAAACGTAACCATGTCAATCAGGTACTATCATCGTGTGGTAGATGAAATAAACTCACTGTCCGATATTACCCGATGTCCGATACTACCCGACTCTCCCCTATAATTAACCATCCTGAAACCGAAAATCGCTTTTTTGAAATTTTTGTTTGTATGTCTGTCTGTCTGGATGTTTGTTACCTTTTCACGCGATAATGGGTGAATAGATTTATATGAAAATTGGAATATAAATTAAGTTCGTTGTAACTTAGATTTTAGGCTATATGGCATTCAAAATAGACTACTTTATGTAAAATGGGGGTTATAAGGAGGCTTGAATTAAATAAATCAAAATATCTCCCTTATTATTAATTTTCGTGAAAAATATTACATAACAAACTTTTTTTTTTAATTATTTCCGATAAGTTTTGTTCTATGAAAAATTTTGATAGGATTGATATTTAATGAGATAAATGACTTTTAAAATTTATATAACAACGCCATCTAAGGCGCTGTAATGAAATAAAAAAACAAATGACTTCGTCTATAAGGTGCTTTGGACGACAACAACAAACGAAACATAGCCTACAGAGAATGTTTCTGTGTTTGTATGAAGTAATATTGATTAAAGGATATGCAAGACTTTTAAAATAACAATATAATACATTTTCACCGCCGCCTCGAATGACAGCGTTGTTGTTCCTGCAATAACTCCTATGTGCAAAATATAAAATTTTTGAGTAGGAAGAAAAAACATATTTATTCATTCCATTGCAATTGTACATAGGAGATCATGAATTCTTACCCTTTCGAAAGAAAGAAATATAATTACATATCACTATATATGCTGTATCACTATTTAAGTTATTTGAAGGGTTCAGAACCATAGTGGGCCAAGCGCCATTTACTGAAGACGTAGAAAACAAGGGTTAAAATTAAGTTATTACCATAATTCAATGGAAACATATAGCAAGTAATATAAAGTATACACATTAAAACTAAATGATATGTCAATCTTCATTAAACTATGGTTGCATGTAATAACAATTAAGAAACATGTTAAAGGAATTGTCATTGCACCAAATGAGTGTCTCTGGACCAAAATGATCGCATTTTAATTATTTGGATGCAATTTAAATTAAGTAACATATTAAACGATTTATCCTTCTATCAAACACGAATGTTCCCTGGATCAAATGCCCTATTTTAATTATGTAATTACTTTATATTTATTTCTAATGGGTGCAGCGGAGCGCACGGGTACGGCTAGTTCTAGAAAACAGAAAGTGTAAAAAGAAGACAAGAAGTATTAATGATTTGTGTGTAGTCATGGCAACACAAGAAATGAGAAGCGAAGCGACTTGAGAGCCTATGTTAACACCAATCCGTGTTCCCTCGCGATTGGATCTTGTGAATGTTTTAGAGTTGAGATCAGACTCACAGCCGATCGAATGCAGAAGTTCCTTGCTTCAATATTTAAGACTTGGCCGAGGTTACGAGGATATCAGTCAGTCTGCATGTCGCTGAGAGTGGCGGACGAGCCACAACCAAAGAAAACAAAAAAGCAACCGACATTTGCACGCGTGTCTATTGCTCGTAGGGTCAGTACACCTGCCCTTCGCAAGTTGAGCTGATCAAGGGCTTCAGGGATTATGAATACTGTAGTGACCGCATTGTCATGTCATATTTTACTCTAATGCGTGATGAAACGAGCGGGCGCGGGTTTAAATCCTGGTGGGTGTTTTGACGCGAGTACGTCTTTAAAATCAGACGGACATGTGGGGTACCAGGACGGAAAGGGCAATCTAACGATTACAGGGTGATCCATTCCGCCGCTATAACTTCGTGACTAATAACACGATTGAAACAAATATCTCGTTCGATCTGGTATACGATTACGATGCGAGCATGACCTTGATCAGGTGTGAATGGTGGCCATTTTGGGTGTGAGAGAAAATTTGCGAGCATATATCTCGCCACTCCGATGTGCTAGCACGCTGATTTTGGTGCCAAACGAAAGATCTCGTCTAGATCTGTCGATTTAAGATAGATATATTGACTTAAAATCCATGGTTGTGTCTCGGACACAAGCATACCCTGACTTTTTATTTTATTTTTCTATATTTTAGGCATCCTCGAATCAATTGAAACGGATTTTGTAGGGCCTATGGAGCACACGTAGTTTAGAAAAAAACCATTATGTATAGACGTCTTCTTTGGGCAGTCATGCCAATTGATGCCCATAGGAGCAAGCGCGCGCTTTAGAGCCCAGGAGAGCCTGAGCGCTTTACAGCGGAAAGGAAAGAGACAGACGAAAGAGGTGGTATATGCCGCTTGGTCGAGCTATATACAGAGATGGCCAGCACTGATTCAATGGATAAAGGGAAGAGAACTTATTAAAACTGTATCCATGTTAATTTTTAGATTTGCCTGAGAAGTATAAGTGCATTATAAGAATGTAAGTTTTAATTTTAATGCTCATATTTCACAAGTTTGATTTTTTTTATTCAAAAGAAATATTTTGTCAACTTTTTTTTACAGAAAAGTGAAATTTTCAGATATAGGCCTATTTATTTAGTAGCCTTACAGAATGTTTTCGTAAATCTAATATACCGTCAATACGTATCACTGAGGATAGTGTATTGAACATTTTGAAAATATTCGCATGGAAATTGTTTGTAAGGAAATGAATTAACAAAGCAACTACTGTTACATCATAAGCAAAAGATACGTGCCCATGTGTTGTAAAAATGTCAGCTCTATAGCTTCAGCAGATTTCGAGAAAATAATTTAATATTCTGATGATAGGAAGTTGCTCACCAATATCACCTTAAAAGCATAATGCGATAAGGGTTTTGTTATGGAATATTAGTTACACTTAAAACAGATACAGTACCTAGGTAACTTTGCTTTGTACTGTAAGTTTGTTTTCATTAGTTTATTGAAAATTTTTATAAGGCTAAAGTTACCACCAATATAAATTCCAACTTGTCATGTCATACTCAGTCTCTTTTTTTTGGAATATCACTTTCTTTATGAATGATATGTTTCATCCACTTAATACAGTATAATATTATACTACTATGGAATTTAAGTGAATATTCCTTCTTAACTCTCTATTATGTTATTCAGATTTAAAACACAAGTGCAATATTAAGAAACTGGTATTAATACTTTTGCTTTACAGACAATATAGATAATATGAAACAGAAGGAAGCCATATAAAAATGACATCAAAAATCATGTTTCGTTTGAAGTTTGTGCACCACTGTTTTCTTAATCCAATAGGCTGCTTATTCATATACACAACCCTTCCTCTTTCCATACTTTGCGCTTGATGCCCGCGCACGACGTCAAGGTCAGAAAAATGCGCTTGCTTTGACATCACTGTCTTAGGGTATACAGGGTGTTTCCGAGGTGGTGTTACAAACTTTCAGGGATGATGGCGAAGGGCACATGTATCAATTTGAGATAAGGAACCCTGGTCTGGAAATGACTGAGTAGAAAGTTATAAGCAAAAATAGTTGTGTGGAAATGGAATTGTAATTTGGCAACACGTGCCCTCTTTCCCTTAACTTTTGGAACAATCGTGGAAAAATGGTATGGGCCGGATGTCTCCTACGTGGGTACTTGTCCCGATACAATCTGTGAGCTTGTCTACTGTTCCCATTGGCTCATCGGTATTCGAAAATCAGATCTGCTTATTCCGCTCTCGTGTACTCCTCCATTTCACTAGGACTGATCGACTGGACACTGCAACTTGTACACATACACTGCTGTCTACAGACGTGCATATCAGGACCGACCATGTCCGTTACACATTACAATACTATTTTAATACTCGTATATGAATATTTTTCAAAATTCTAAATTGATTACAAATCTCATAGTCCAATAGTCTACATATTACAAATTATTGTATAAATACAATTTAATTGGGTCACACCCGAAAAAGCAAGATGCTTGAGGTCGGGTGTGACCAATAATGAAACTGGATAGAAGAAAAAAAAATAATAATAAAATAATAATAAATAAAATAATAATAGTAACAATAATAATAATAAGTATAATAATAATAATAATAATAATAATAATAATAATAATAATAATCTGATTAAAACTGTTAAATGTAATTACACATAAAGTTTAAAAAGAATAAAAAAAACAAAAAACAAAAACAAACAAACAAAACGGTACCATAGCCTATACATAAACATACTAAGTTAAGAATACAACATTGTTAAAGTGACAGAAAAAAAAAGAATAAGAATTTACATGATTATAATTTTAGAAACAGTTCAAGCACTTGTTTTTTGAACAATGTATTGTTTAATAATTTTAATTTAGAATTCCTCTTTATAAAATCATTATATAATCTTGGACCGTAATTAGAACTGTGCCTTAGACCTGCTTCAGTCTTACATTTTGGTTCAAAGAGGGGGAGCGAAATATTGTATCTTCTTGTGTTGTGGCCATGATCGGATGATATGAATTTAGCTTGGTATTTATGGTAGTGATCCAAAATAGTATACATATACATTTGCTTGATGTTTAAAACATTAAATTGTTTATATATGAGATGAGTTGGATGATCTGCATTGCTTTAGTGTAGTTTCCTGTCCCCATCCCTCAGACAGCGCACTGAATGGAATAGTGACTTATTCACGTCAAGAAGTATAAAATTATTTCCTGAAAATCTTAAGAAATACACCTTTCTGTTGAAAATTAATACCTTTGACCGCTAAACGTTAAATTGGCAACCTTGTTAGGGGAAATATGGGGTGCCATACTGGCAAGACAATTAACAAACACGTGTTCTGCTACGCTTTAAAGTTGAACACGAAACTGAGGGCAAAACTCACGCATTCCATCTGGAACTAACGTTGAGCTGTGCTGGTTACTGTTCACAGAGTTAATAAACCGATTTTATGGCATTCCTGTTACAGCGTTGAAGTCCCCGCTTATTATAAGTTCATTTCCTGCTCTCAGTTATCTTGGGTTAAAATCGAGTAGGAAGAATATCCACACGTGGGGTCAGAGGGGACCGCCTTCCTCAGGTTTAATGGTTCCGTTTCTGGCGCCGCTGTGAAGCCCAGGGACTTCTGAACTAATTAGAAGAAAGAATGCGGTCGTGTGCAAACAAGAACTAACACACCCTTCGTCATATTCGTCGGCGTTACCATCACCTTCGTCGTCATAGTTACCTCCTTCATAGTCTCCTCGATGTGTGGTTGTTACTCCGTTTGAAGCACATCTTTTTCTAAGACTACTTCATAGTTTTCGTCGACTTTTTGTAATGTAGTTCAGCATATTTTATTTTTCTGATTCTGCAGTTATTCAATTTGTGTTTGTATTTTTTATGTTGTGCTCGGAATGTTTTATTTTAATTAAAATTTTTCCCATTCCTTTGATATTATCGTATCTCGAAAAGATAGGCCTACTTAACCATAATTAAAATCAGGATGTGTGACATGTAAAATGAATAATAAAAGCCATTTTTCCAAATTTCTACAGATTAAAATTTTTTGGGGTGATAGGTCTAATTCTTATTTTATCTATTTTCCCTGTTTAAGATTTTGTTGCATACTTTAAGAATATGTTTCTATGTTTTTGCGTATTTTTAGCCTTTAAAAATAAATTGAAAGATTATTTTTTATTTCTCGTAATTTTTAAGTTATTTTAACGAGCCTTTGATTTACCCATCTCATTTTCAAGATAATGTTGATTATACCAAAGTTGTAACTTTTTTCGGAACTTATCTCATTACACAAACAGAATTACAAGTGGACCTACCTTTAAAATCTCTTCCCGCTCACAGCTCTGCACTTCTCATACACGACTATAAACGGCTAGAAGACACTGTACCTGTCAAATAATGAAAGGTGATACAACAGTTGCGGTAGACAGAAGTCAAGAAAGAAAGAAAGAAAGAAAGAAAGAAATAGCGAGTGAAAGAAATACAGAAAGAACGAGTGAAAGAAAGTGCGAATGGAAGAAAGAAAGAAGAGTGAAAAAAGAGCGAGTCAAAGAAAGGGTGAAAGAAAGAAAGACAGAAAGAATGAGAGAAAGAAAGAGCGAGTGAAAGAAAGAAAGATCGAATGGAGGAAAGAAAGAGCGAGTGAAAAAAGAAAGAAAGAGCGAGTGAAAGAAAGAAAGAGCGAATGGAGAAGAAGAAGAAAGAAAGAAAGAAAGAGTGAAAGAAAGACAGAAAGAGCGAGTGAAAGATAGAAAGAAAGAACGAGTGAAAGAAAGAGCGAATAGAGAAAAGGAAGAAGAAAGAAAGAGCAAGTGAAAGAAACAAAGAGCGAATGGAGAAAAGGAAGAAGAAAGAAAGAAAGAGCGAGTGAAAGAAAGAAAGAAAGAAAGAGCGAGTGAAAGAAAGAGAGAGCGAATGGAGAAGAGGAAGAAGAAAGAAAGAAAGAACGAGTGAAAGAAAGAGCGAATAGAGAAAAGGAAGAAGAAAGAAAGAGCAAGTGAAAGAAAGAAAGAGCGAATGGAGAAAAGGAAGAAGAAAGAAAGACAGAAAGAGCGAGTGAAAGAAAGAAAGAAAGAAAGAGCGAGTGAAAGAAAGAGAGAGCGAATGGAGAAGAGGAAGAAGAAAGAAAGAAAGGGCGAGTGAAAGAAAGAAAGAGCGAATGGAGGAAATAAAGAAAGAAAGAGCGAGTGAAAGAAAAAAAGAGCGAATAGAGAAAAGGAAGAAGGAAGAAAGAGCGAGTGAAAGAAAGAGCGAATGGAGAAAAAGAAGAAAGAAAGAAAGAGCGAGTGAAGGAAAGAAAGAGCGAATGGAGGAAATAAAAAAGAAAGAACGAGTGAAAGAAAGAGCGAATGGAGAAAAAGAAGAAAGAAAGAAAGAGCGAGTGAAGGAAAGAAAGAGCGAATGGAGGAAATAAAAAAAGAAAGAACGAGTGAAAGAAAGAGCGAATGGAGATAAAGAAGAAAGAAAGAAAGAGCGAGTGAAAGAAAGAAAGAGCGAATGAAGGAAAGAAAGAAAAAAAGAAAAAAGGGAAAAAGAAATGACAAAGGGATGAAAAGAAAGAAAGAAAAAAGGAAAAGGAAATAGCGATGGAAGGAAAAGAGATAAAGAAAGACAAAAGGAAAAAAATTGCGATGGAAGGAAAAGACAGAAAAAAGGCAAAAAGAAATAACGATGGAAGGAAAAGAAAGAAAGAAAAAGCGAATAACGGAAAAGAAAGAAAGAGAAAAAGGAAAAAAGAAATAGCAAAGGATGGAAAGAGCGAATGAAAAAAGAAGGAAGGACAAGACTAAAGGAGGAATGAGATGGTCCTCGACGGACTGGAGGTCACCACGCTAGTCGCCGGCTGCAAACCAGGACCAGGGCGATGAGATGACGTGTATGCAAATAGACTCCTCCCATTGATACAAAGCTGACAACAAAATCTGCTACTATTTTCACCTGTCTTCTTGCCGATCCAGTATCGAGCCATTATCCTTTTGTGTCAGTATTACGAAAATAGCTCATGTGTCATATTGATTCCCTTGGGAGTTGTGTCCGCCATCTTGTTCTTGATCTGCAATAATGTAACAACAGGAATCTAACCAGAGTTCGCAGAATAAGCCCGCATGCTTAGAACTCGAGGGTGGAATAATTAATCCCTGAATGACGTCGATGATACTGGTGACGACTAGATGATGTTCGTGAAATTCTCGGCGATTGCGTGACAGCGAAATTATGTATCTGGATGCATCAAGTATTCACTTCTCAAACATGCGCTCTAGGTTTATGTTTTATATTGGGAAAGCTTAGGGCTATTTAATTTATTTCACACTATGTCGAATTTCATTTGTTTATTGTTCAAAAGAATGCAGAAAATGAAACCTCGCTCTACTGTAATTATTACCAGAGTCCGTGGATATCCACGAGCTCTGATTATTGCTTACGCCACTCAACTTCTACCAACGTAAAAACAAACAATCATAAACGTTTTCAGTGCTTGTAAAACAGTTACTTAGATACGTACCAGATGGTCACACTGCTTCGTTTGGACGAGTTTATTATGTCGATGGTATTTGAGTAAAGGGGGTTAAGTCATTTTTTGTGCACATGGAGATTTGTTCCCAGGTGAACACACATGTTAAATTCTACAATAAGATGCAAAACATTAAAATAATACTAGCATTTGATGTGTTCCATTTTTGTGGAAGATGATTTGCAACAAGAATCCGATGTTCAATTTTCATTTATCCCAAAAGTCATTTTTATGACTTACCTCCCTTTACTCAAACACAAACACCATTGATAGGCTAGCTAGCGTTGCCAATTCAGCGGTTTTCCTGCTAGATCTAGCGTTTTTCGGCGTTAGTTTAGCGGGTAAAATTTATGAAATTTGTATTGCTGATATAGGGATTTAGCGGGTATTTTTAGCACTCGTAGAGACAAAATAATATAATTTTACATTGACACTATAGCAATTTAGCGGTTTCTGCACGGCTTCACAGCGGATTTTTAAGAATCGAGTTGGCAACACTGTAGGCTAGCTGTGTTGGTCTGATTGTTGGCAGAGCCCCGCAAACATAATGCAACTTCTGTGTATGTTTTGTATAGGCTAAAAAATAACACCATTTACTAATATGACTACACATTATGAAATAAACTGTCTTCTCTCTAATTAATTGTTTAGTAAATACGGGTTTATAATAATTGTAGGCCTAATACGTAACTGCAAATGGAAATAAGTTACAGCACTTACCGAATCCAACATGTAGCTTAACGTAACATCTTCATCTTCTTCTTCTCTGTTCATTGTTTTCCAAGAGCAAGATTGAGTCAATGTAGAGTATCCACCGGCCACTGAACGAATATGTCACACTTTTATCACTGCCAATGCTGCGCTATAAACCAACTTTCTGCAATCTAATGTAAAAGACTGCCTACAAATATTTGGAAAGTTTCAGAGAAAATACACAAATTCAATCTTCTAACACGATTTTTTTGTTTTTAAATTAAGTAATTTGCTGGGAGACATCGTTAGATATAGGCCACTCTTACACTAAACCTGGAGTAATTTAAGCTTATTAATCAGATATGATTCTACTTACTGTTTTTTATATGCTCACTTGTATGTAATTTCTAGTTTATACATATTTCATTGTTATTTTCCATCCAAAGATCATTAACAACGCTATTACTTAATATCTCCTATCTTTCTTCAAATAGTGTTTATATGCCATGCTAATTTCATTTGTTTTCATAAGTTAACAATGATGCACATTGGGAGCAACATATAAGAAATTATTTTCCTACACAATCCACGCTATATTCACGTTGTTTTGAAATGATTAATCGAAGATGGTTTGCTTATTGTTTATTACACGCACATCTGTATGTAATTTCTATTCCATACTTTTTTTTTCTATCCCAATATCATTAAGAATGGTGAATATTATTCATGCTTGTTTCCTGTATTTCTTAAAATATATATTTCATATGAAGAGTTCGCGGGAAAAACGATGAATGTCACAGTTTTCTTAAGGTTGATGTCATTATCTAATTCAATGGATCACTGCGAAATTTAATGTTGTTCTTATGAAAAATGGTAAAAAGGAGAATTATCACCACGAATACAGTAATCCTTTCCTTTATTTTCTATAGGAACAGCACTACATCTTGCAGTTATAGACTCAGATCATTATCTAATCCTTGACAGAAATGTGACATTCATCGTTTTTCCCGCGAACTCTTCATATTGTTCTAGTGTATTTAGTTTCTGGCTTTTTGGTTGGATGTGCAGTGTTTCCATGTCTGTGTTGATGTCTCTGTAGGTGTGGTTGGCATTTGTGATTTGTTCTGCATATGTGAAGGTGTTTTGTAATTTTGTTATGGCTGTGTGTGCAGAACACATCACAAATGCTAACCACACCTACAGAGACATCAACACAGACATGGAAATACTGCACATCCAACCAAAAAAGCCAGAAACTCAACACACTAGAACAATATGAAATATACAGACACACAAAAACACACCCCAATGAAATTCTCAACTTACAACTCAATTTCAGAACACACACATTCTTTGACTCTACATTACACCACACGAACACACCCTCACAGGAAACAAAACAAGAGGCGCCAAGACCAACAACGACCAGTTCTGAGGATGGCCCATAAAAGGTCGAAACATGTAAATGAGGTACGATAGAATTTAACACAAGAAAGTCTTATCATACATATTCCGAAGTGATACAGTGTTAAAAGTTGTGTAATCATGAAGTATAAATATTTGATTTCTAAAAATCAAATTCTGCCATTAAAACACAAAACATATATGCCAGCAGATTAAAACATGACTGATTAATTTCGTCTTCTGATTTAGGTGAAGAATGTTTGGAGGTTTTCGATGCCAGTTTTCTTATAATGTTGTTATAACCCAACAATACTAAGGACAAAAATGTCATTACTTGCGAGACAACGTACTGCGTAGATATATTCTAATACTGTGTTACAGTTGTGTGTAGTAGTTCCCATGGAGAAGAAGAAATGATTAGTACAAACTGCATTCACGTAGGCCTACTTAACATCCATCTCTCCGTCAGCCATCAGACTGAGTGTTTGCAGTTCTCATTTCAGCCACCAGAATGCGAAAGCGTTGAGATTTTCTGCTCTCGCTGATTCACTGTAAGGAATCCAGCCAGACTAATGTGTTGCACATTTCATACACTTAAGAAGAGATCAATCATGACATTTCATAAGCTGACTGGTCTAACGAACTTCGTATCTGTAGTACAGACAGATTATAAAAAACAAAAACATATTAAATTTTATAAAGCCAGAGCAACTTCTATAATTGAGAAGTTGATAAGTGTGCAAAAACTAGAGAAGTCGAAAGTAGGAATGTTTCAAAGGGGCTGGAAAAACTTAAGATGTGTTCATAATAGAATGCTTTGCCTTGTTTATTAATATAATGTAGCAATCATCATCATCATCATCATCATCATCATCATCATCATCATCATCATCATCATCATCATCATCATCATCATCATCATCATCATCATCATCATCATCATGCCAGGATTTAGACCGATGAATGATCTCTTGCTGCTTCAAATTAAAGTTGTTGAATTCATTCTCTGGGTTTATAGTTCAATACTAGGTTGTTGTTGTTGTTGTTTTTGTTTAGTCAACTGTACGAAGAAAGGTCGAACCTCACAGACATCAAAAACACAATCTCATAAAATGTCTCCACTTTTATTAATGCTTCGAACTTACAATCATCTATCAAATAAACAGGATTTAGATTTTTCGTTATCGTACAATATGTACAAGAAAAATTTATATACAGCAATAGTTTCATGATATGTTAAATTCTATTTACAATTTAATTATAGTTATAAACAGATATCCTACTAATTGGAACACATGTTCTATAGTAATGAATTTCTTAAATAAATAAATTAAGCCTATTAGGCCTACTATATAATACTGTATATTGAATTTATTAACATAGTGTTATATTTATTCTGTAAGTTGCCAATTATAGCTACATTTTACATCTTTGGCTATGATATCTATACTTAACTCTTTTTAATTTATTTTTATTTGGTATTTTTCATTTATATCTATACCTGTGTCTTTTATTTAGGCAGTATCTATTTGTCTTTTTTTTTCATTTTTAATTTTTAATTTGTAATTACACTTGTATCTTGCAATTTTTTTCTGTTTTATCTCTTTTTTCATGTTACATGCAATTCTGTGTTTTTTTAAGAAACATCTGTACTGTCTATTGTAATTGGGGCTTTGCTCTGTTATATACATAAATAAATAAATAAATAAATGAATGAATGAATGAATGAATGAATGAATGAATGAACGAACGAACGAACGAACGAATAAATAAATAAATATTTAAGTAAGTAAGTAAATATAAATAAATATTTAAGTAAGTAAATAAATAAATATTTAAGTAAGTAAATAAATAAATATTTAAGTAAGTAAATAAATAAATATTTAAGTAAGTAAATAAATAAATATTTAAGTAAGTAAATAAATAAATATTTAAGTAAATAAATAAATATTTAAGTAAATAAATAAATAAATATTTAAGTAAGTAAATAAATAAATATTTAAGTAAGTAAATAAATAAATATTTAAGTAAATAAATAAATATTTAAGTAAGTAAATAAATAAATATTTAAGTAAGTAAATAAATAAATATTTAAGTAAGTAAATAAATAAATATTTAAGTAAGTAAATAAATAAATATTTAAGTAAGTAAATAAATAAATAAATATTTAAGTAAGTAAATAAATAAATAAATATTTAAGTAAGTAAATAAATAAATAAATATTTAAGTAAGTAAATAAATAAATAAATATTTAAGTAAGTAAATAAATAAATAAATATTTAAGTAAATAAATAAATAAATATTTAAGTAGGTAAGTAAATAAATAAATATTTAAGTAAGTAAATAAAGAAATAAATAAATATTTAAGTAAGTAAGTAAATAAATAAATATTTAAGTAAGCAAATAAATAAATACCAACATGGCACCACTTATGAGGCAACTATGCCAGGAGATATTGGGGTAGGGTGGCTAGTCCTTTCCCGCTCCGTTGTATACATCGCCGATTAGCTACATATCACACTAGTCAGACTTCAGATGCATACAAACAATTGTTCTTACTCTGACACATATCGTCAAGTGAGATGTACTGCCTGATAATAGAGATACATATCAGCCAGAACCTCAATCAGAGGCACTAGCTATATACACAAGGTGGGTCAAAAGTCGCTTTCCCCAATATTCGTTCTTAGGTTTCATACTTGTACACATATACAGATGTCATAACTTGAACAAACAAATAGAAGGTGTAATAGGTGGTAGGTTGGCAACCATGTTCGTTGTCAACTGTTTTTCCGATGTAATGCCTTGTTATTATTGTTGTTTTTCTTCCTTTCCCCTTTTTGTTCTCTTGATCACCAGATGAATTTATTATGATACCCTTTTTATTGTGAATTTTATTTAATTTTCGTATTTCTTTTCTTCCATTTTGTTATATCCTTGCTTACGTTCTTCATATTAACCATTTGTACTAAATGAGTTGCTTTCACTATATTTCAATGTATTTTACTTTTTTTTTTCTATTATGGTATTATTTTCATGTTGTTTAGTGTCGATTTATTATGCTATTATCATTATTTTTTTTGTAATATGTTAGTATTCTGTTCTTTAACTTTTTGTTAAATTTTTCACTGTTTTTATACTTTGTGACCTGGTAGAGTGTAAGAGAAGGCCCTATGGCCTTAACTCTGCCAGTATAAATAGAGAATTATTATTATTATTATTATTATTATTTATTTATTTATTTTTTTGTTTTATTGTGTTGGGTATGCAATAACTGCTAGTTTCTTGCAATGAATAGCAAATTAACCACAGAACAACGTGATCTGACGTCATGTGATTTTTCCTGAAAAATGATGTTTTTGCTCAGAAACCGCAGGATCTGCATCAGTTGCGACAGATGATCGAACAGTCATTCGTGAAAATCGATAAAAATCGTGAGTTATGTTCTGCCATCTGTAAATCAGTGTCTAAACGTTGTGAATTGTGTATCGAGAAACAGGGCCTCCATTTTGTATAAAATCTGTAAAGGAATGTGTGGTCAAATGTAAATTGAATGTAAATAAATATAAGGAAATGTTTGGGGAAAGCGACTTTTAACCCACTCTGTATGTATTCAAAATAAATTGGGTCGATAAAATAATAGATCCCTCACTATCTGTAATGTCCGGACTTTAGAGTTCCTTTATAATGACAGTTGAGACGTTGCATGGTCTCTTTCGGATCCCAACAACAATTAAAATATTAATGATTTGATAGCACTGAAAATAGAAAAAAACATATCTCCTATGAGAAGTAAAACTATAGGTCTGTATAAATGCATACAGATATTGAACAAACCTGATATACATAGTTTTATAATAAATCATATTATTTTATAATATACTGTATTATATAAAAAAACTATCATTACAGCCAGTTTATCACTGAGGAATAAGGAAAACCTACTAACTTATATTTACTAGAAGCAAAGCCTTTGTAAGTGCTTACGGCATTATTCGTACATCTGCTGAAAAAGGGTCGACTTACAGAGATGATGATGATGATGATGATGATGACGACAACAATAACACTTAACCTTTTAATGTTTCATGAGTAACATGTAGTATAATGCCGTTTTATGTTATACAACCGTTTTCCTCGTAATACTTGTGAACAAATCATACATTTAATATTCTCATCATATTGACAGCAAAAAAATGCGTCCTCCCATCCTACTTGGAACTTTCGTACATGGTTTGGAGAGAGACATATGCCACTCGCTGGTCAGAGACAAATACAAATGGAACGGAGTTTGGCTCCAGTGAGTGAGAGGGTGGGGGTTGGCGGAGGTTAGAAGCAAGCGAAATGCACAGCTATCACTGCGAGCCACAATGTCTCGCGAGTCACGTTCTCGCCACGGCTGACTTAAGGTAACGCAAACGCCAAAAGACAAAGGGCATAATTCATTATTTTGGGACATGAATCTGGATTTTTTTCCGGGAATATAACGCGGTTTCACAGGACAGTGAACGGCTGAGCCGGACATGAGAGCCAGACTGTCCTGTGACAGGGTGGCCCGGGATCCAGAACTGTAATTCCTGCCATCTTAGCTTCGTTTATTTTAATTAGCGGCGCAGACAGCTGTGGAGCGCGAATCTCTTTCGTGATGAGTCATTGTGTACTCCACCAGCCCTAATTCACTAGCTGGACGGCACAACAAACGATGCCGCCGCTGTTATCCTTTTAGCTGCCGGTCGCATATCGAAGAAGTTACAGTGGGGTTGATATTCGTTCTTTCGGATCCTACAGGATTCCAGCTGAGAGTTCCAGTGTCCGGAAAAAGTTTGTCAGACTAGAAAGTGTCTCAGGTTCAGAGAAGTCTCACCAGGTGTCCCGATCTGTAGCACGTCTAGTCCAGCGGTGTCCAGAACTCGAGCTGCAGTGATTACATGCGACAGACAGCCTAATTACATGCGACAGACAGCCTATGAAGTAAGGAGACGGAGGAAAGGTGCTTGGCATGAAAACTACAGGGACATCATTTTATTTTTACTTCAATTTTTATTGTACCTGAGTTTTTTAATGTACTTCACTCCCACCCCTTCTACTAATGAAGTTCAACCGTCCTCCACACAGATCCAAGACCGCATATACAGTCATAGTAGCCTTACGGTCATAGTAAACAGTATGTTCCAAAAATATGTTCGCGTTTTCCAGTGACGAAAGAGCTTTCAATATTGCATCATTTTCGCACAGGTACTGTCGTCCATTTCCCTACGTCGTATCCCAGTTTCCCCCACCTGCTTCTATTCGCCAGCTAGTGGCTGGGCTGTCTTATCTTTTTTCTGAGAACATTAATTTCTGTTAAAAATTGGACGTCTACGTAATATTATACAACTGTTTAAAATAACTTAAATAAAAGGGACTCGTTAAGTAATTAACTGTCACGTGATTTCCCCCCTTTCTACGATCCTACGACATAACCACTTGGACGGACAGCAGATAGTATATCTGAGTAATTTTATCTTTTCGGATCGGGCAGAAATGAAGATTGAATTTACTCTTTTACAGTGTAGGTACAGAATTATTTCAACATGAGTTACTAGTACGAAGGACAAAACAATTGGAATTACACACATTAGAACTGAAGCCTATATCGAAATGAACGGCCACCATTTTCAAAAATATGTTTAAATATCCATATTATGATTTTTTTTTTTTTCAATTTAACTTCGTTCTCTATATTGTACGCTAATGTGCTGTAGACAGTATAATATACACTGCATAATGAATACGTCCGCATGGACAGCTCAGTTCGTGAGTAAAAACACTCATTGTTAATACTGTACTGTATTTTGATTAAACAAAAACCTAATGAAAATAATCAAACTCAGAAGAGTGATATTTCCTAGTTTACTTAAATGGATGAACTACTTTTCTTCCCTCCTATACCTAATAAAGTGATTTATTTGTATTTTACGCCAGTATCATCGAACTCCAGTCGTGGAAGGGGGTAGGAAACTGTTATCAACCGTTGATCCGAAGGTATAGCCAGGTTAATATTAGAAATATTAGTAAAAATAAAATGATGTCCCTGTACAACCAGTGGTGGTTCCTCTACTAACATCTTGATCAATCCCGCGGATAAAAATCTCAAGCTTTGCTGTATCAGTAGTGTCATTGCTGTCATCCAGAGCCAGTGAATAGTATACGATTTTTCTTCCTTCTTTTTTTAACCTTCCTCTTGAATATAATCAGGAATTTTCTAAATTCTTCTCTCGATATTTGGTCCAGAAATTCGTACTTTTTCAAAATTAAAAACTTCTTAAGAACAAGTTATTTAAACTATTTTAATCATTACTCTTTTCAGAAATTCTGTTCTATTAAAAGACTTTAGAGCACGAGGTATTTCAAACCCCATTAGGTAGCTTTCTTTTTTTTTTAGTAGGTTATTTTACGACGCTTTATCAACATCTTAGGCTATTTAGCGTCTGAATGAGATGAAGGTGATAATGCCGGTGAAATGAGTCCGGGGTAAAACACCGAAAGTTACCCAGCATTTGAGCTCATATTGAGTTGAGGGAAAACCTCGAAAAAAACCTCAACCAGGTAAATTGTCCCGACCGGGAATCGAACCCTGGCCACCTGGTTTCGCGGCTAGACGCGCTAACCGTTACTCCACAGGTGTGAACCTGGCTTTCTTATATTTATTTATCTCATCTTTCTCTTCCTGGCTATGATTTAAGACATGTCAATTCCTGGCGTTTAACAGTTCGTTGGCACATAATATTGAATCAGTTTTTCTACAATATTATTATTAAATGAAAAACTAATAAATAGCTACCGTTATCTAAAGATTAAGAAGATTAAAATTGAGATAAAACCTAATAATTTTATCCTTCTAGGGAGAAGATCTAAAAATATCAATATTCATGCACGTACAGAAGAATTGTAGAAAGACATACTTAGTGGTCAGTAATAATAATAATAATAATAATAATAATAATAATAATAATAATAATAATAATAATAATACATTATTTAGCGTGGCAATTAATGTTTCTATATACTCCTAATTGAATCGTTGAGTAAAGTAAACATATTACATTTTGTCCGACAGAACAACAAAAAAGTCCCCCTTCTCATTCTTTACGAAACCACCTCTTACTGCTTGTAGAGACAGAGTTTGTAGAGCGACATGATACCGCCACTGCTTACCTTCAGTACGTGAATGAAACACACAGCACACAATGTACAGGAAACTCCTCGTATTTGTGAGGGTTCTCCCGTTCTCCGGCTTTCCCTCATCATTTCATCAACACTCTCCACAATTCTCCTTTCATTATGATATCTGTCTCCAAAAATAGGGCATGTCTTGTGTTTGTATGAGGTCGAAGCTGCCTCCTCCATTGGTTGTGGGTTCTACATAGATCCCTCTATAATATCTAAGAAAAGAGTTGAGACAATGTAACCAGACATGGCCTATTTCAATGAATAATTCAGTAAGCGCTTACAATGGCTTTTCTTCTAGTAAGTACAAGATAATAGGTTTTTCTTATTCCTCGCTGATAAAGTAGTTGTAAAAATAAAACTTTTGTGAAATATATATTTTAAATTATATTATACAACAACCATCATCATCATCATCATCATCATCATCATCATCATCATCATCATCATAATCATCATCATTATCAGCAGCATCAGCAGCAGCAGCATTGGTCTTACGCGCTATGAAAACTTTTCATTGCTGAATAACGATTGCTGTAACAAATCAATAAGTATTTTAAAAAATTGCTTAATAATTTACTTAAAAGAATTTAATGCATATAATATGTGTTATCAAAATGTTCAACATTGAATGCTCAGTGCAATTTAGCAAATGAAATTCACAGGAAAGCTACAGGCCGGGCAGGGACATCATTTTATTTTTACTAACATTTCTAATATTAACTTTGCTATACCTCTGGATCAACGCCGTTTGCTACCCACTTCCACGACTGGAGTTCGATGATACTGGCGTAATATACAAACAAATCACTTTACTAGGTGTAGGAGGGAAGAAAAGTAGTTCATCCATTTACGTAAACTAGGAAATATTGCGCTTTTGAGTTTGATCATTTTCATTATGTTTTTGTTTAATCAAAATACAGTACAGTATTAACAATGAGTGTTTTTACTCACGAACTGAGCTGTCCATGTGGACGTATTCATTATGCAGTGTATATTATACTGTCTACAGCACATTAGCGTACACTATAGAGAATGAAGTTAAATTGAAAAATAATCATAATATGAATATTTAAACACATTTTTTAAAATGGTGGCCGTTCATTTCGATACAGTCTTCAGTTCTTTTGTGCATATTATCGCACTATAGACTATTGTACCTAATTTCAAGTACCAGTTTCGTTATTCGTACTAGTAACTCATGTTGAAATAATTCTGTACCTACTTTATAAAAGAGTACCTTACGTACTCTAAATTCAATCTTCACTTCTGCCCGATCCGAAAGGATAAAATTACTCAGACATGCTATCTACTGTCCGTCCAAGGGGTTTTGTCATAGGGTCGTAGAAAGGGGGGATTACACGTGATAGTTAATTACATAACGAGGTCCTTTCATTTAAATTATTTTAAATAGTTGTATAATATTACGTAGATGTGCAATTCCTAACAGAAATTAATGTTCTCAGAAATGAGCTAAGACAGCCCAGCCACTAGCTGGCGAATAAAAGTTGGTGGGGGAAACAGGGATACGACGTAGGCAAATGGACGCAGTACCTGTGCGAAAATGATTCAATATTGAAAGCTCTTTCGTCACTGGAAAACGCGAACATATTTTTGGAACGTACTGTTTACTATGACCGTAAGGCTACTATGACTGTATATGCGGTCTTGGATCTGTGTGGAGGACGGTTGAACTTCATTAGTAGAAGGGGTGGGAGTGAAGTACATTAAAAAACTCAGGTACAATAAAAATTGAAGTAAAAATAAAATGATGTCCCTGTATATAAGCTGTAAAATTTGCGAAAATGATACGAACTACTTTATTTTTGCAAATCTGGCTTTCAGGTATAGCTCCCTGTGAAGGTGACTTGAATAATTTGAAGGGAAAAATTATTCCGGGGCCGGGTATCGAATCCGGGACTTTTGGCTAAACGCTCTACCACCTGAGCTACCCAGAACTCTACCAGACACCGACTCAATTTTTCTCTTTTTATCTACAGACCTCAAAGTGGGCTGACAACTGTCAAGCAACCAACATAGAGTGCACACAAACTCTGTGTGACTTGAATTGTGGTTTTCTGTTAACGAAGCAAATCTAGCTTTTTAGATATAGATCCCTGTGAAGCTGATTTCAAGGGAAATTATTCAAAATTATTACTTTATTTTACACGAATGAATACATTACTTGTATTTGCAAAGATTTTAAGTTGGGCGTATGTAAGAATTTCGAAGGCCATGAAAAGTTGCATTTGTTACAGCGTATTTATACTCGTATATGAACAAATGAAAGTAGGTCTACCCTATATTAAAACAGTAATTTTTAAACATTTGAACAACTTCCTGAACTAACTCGCTTTGCTAAATTTAATTAAATCTTCTTCTTCTTCTTCTTCTTCTTCTTCTTCTACTACTTATTTAAGTAGGCCTAAAAATTGGCAATATCCAAGGCATACACATATTGCCTGTATGTAGCTTGTTGTTTGTGTAATGCCAATAGATCTATTTAATATTACATCCTACTTAATATACATACAATAGGAGCTAGCTTAATTCATGAAGCAATTCCTGCATATAGGTCTAATGTAGATTAGATTAGATTTATTTATTTAACCTGGTAGAGATAAGGCCGTCAGGCCTTCTCTGCCCCTCTACCAGGGGATTACAACTATAACATGAACAATAAGATTACAATTAATATTAAATTTACAATTACAATTACAATAAAAATTAAAGTACGACAAGAATACCTGATTAATGAAAGCTAGACATTTTATCATAGAAGTTAAGAACAAAGAATATTTTTGTATTTACTAAATTACAAATTAAACCTACAATAACAAAATTCTATAGTGATGAAATTACCGGATATTGAGATATTTTGTGGTAGATTAAAAGAACTATTTACAAGAAACCATGTCTGAACGAGTCTCAATTACTGACCAAGTGCCTAGTAAGTTTGCGTTTGAATTGAATTTTATTTCGACAGTCCCTGATGCTAGCAGGTAACGAATTCCAGAGTCTTGGCAGGGCTATTGTGAAAGAGGATGAGTATGAGGAGGTGCGATGGGATGGTATTGTTAGTATTGTTTCATGGCGAGAGCGTGTGTTCAGATTGTGGTGGGAAGAAAGGTAAGTGAAGCGAGACGACAGGTACGAAGGAATAGAAGAGTTCAAGATTTCGAAGAGAAAGACAAGTGAATGTAAATTTCTTTTCTTATCTAGTTTAAGCCAACCTATTGCTTCCAGGGATGGGGTAATATGATCATATTTACGAACATTGCTTACAAAACGTACACACAAATTATGAGCACGTTGAAGTTTCGTTTTGTTGTCGCTGGAAAGGTCAGTCAGTAAAATGTCAGCATAGTCAAAATGGGGAAATACAAGGGTCTGCACAAGGGACTTTTTTAAGCAAGAGGGAAGATGAACATTTATCCTTTTTAGCACATGAATAATAGAATATACTTTTCTGCAGGTTTCTGTGATTTGCATGTCCCAGTTGAGATTATTATCCATGTGAATGCCAAGATTTTTTACCGAAGAACTGAAAGGGATATGCACTGTACTTACTTTAACGGGGGAAATGTCGAGGTGCTTTACAGCGTCGGTTTGCCGTTTGTGTCCTAATATGATTGCTTGTGTCTTTCCAGGATTGATATTAAGATGGAATTTCTTTGTCCATGTCACAATCGAGTCAATGTCTTTGTTCAATTTATCTATAGCGTCATTTATTCGATCTAAGCGGGAAGAGATGTAGCATTGAAGGTCGTCAGCATACAAGTGATAGTTACAATGCCTTACATGAGATGTAATATCACTGACATATATCGTGAACAACAATGGTCCGAGTACCGAACCCTGTGGTATACCTGATGTTATGTTAAACCAGGAAGAGCTTCGATTCCCGGATACAACACATTGTTGTCTTTCCCGTAAGTAGGATTCGAACCAACTCACAGCAGTCTCTGACAAATGCAGATTTCTCAATTTATGGGTGAGCAGGTCGAAATTTACAGAGTTGAAAGCTTTGCTAAGGTCAAGAAGTGTTAGTATTGTTACTTTATTAGAGTCGATTGCTTCACGAATGTCTTCTGTCACTTTAAGTAGAGCAGTGCTTGTGTTGTGTCCAGCTCTGAAACCTGACTGATACTTGTCGAATAATTTGTGTTCGTTCATGTAGTTAGTAATTTGTCTGTGTACGATTCTTTCCAGTGCTTTTGATATGGCTGGCAGGATACTGATTGGTCTATAGTCGTTCGGGTCGGTGGGAACTTTGACTTTTGGAAGAGGAAGAACGAAAGCTTGCTTCCATATTTTAGGGAAAGTTGAAGTGATTAAGGAACTATTGAATATGTGTGCAATTGTAGGTATGTATCAGAATGTTCAATACTGAAAGCTTAGTGGAATTTTCACAATGAAATTCACAGAAAAACTCTACTAGATGTAAAAATGTATAAAATAATTCAATTTTTTTTTCAAATGAATAGACCTATATTTGTTTTTGCAACTATGGCGAACCGTTTCAATCGAAAGTCAACATTAATTGAGATGTTCCCTAGAATAATAACTTCACGTACGTTACGTCTTAGCTGGTTGAAGTTTTTCCAAGGTTTTCCCTCGCCCAATATGAGTAAATGCTAGGTAACTTTCGGTGCTGGACCCCGGACTTATTTCACCGGCATTATCACCTTCATCTCATTCAGACGCTAAATAACCTAAGATGTTAATAAAGCGTCGTGAAATAACCTACTAAAATAAATAAATAAAAAAACGTTAAGTCTTTTTTCCATTTCCAGCTAATAGGCTATATTGAATCCTTAAAAACACATCTCTCTCCTGAAAAAATATTATTTTCCTCCAACAAACAGAGCGCCCTCTAGAAACATTTGAATGTCGTTCTGCATCTCAAATTCAAGATTTTGCAGTAAAGTTCTTGTTTGAGAGCACGCCTCAATTAAAATCGACATACAAAAAATCGTTGTTAACAGAAGAGGAGATGATACTAAGGGATATGCTAGTGCAGCTGTTAGCAGTATGGGATAAAGATAAATGCAAATAAGACGAAGACCATGGTCGTAGGAAGAAAAATAAAGAAGGAAAACTTGCGAATTCTAAATGAGGCAGTAGAGCAAGTGGACAGCTTCAAATACTTGGGGTGTACTATAAGTAGTAACATGAGCTGCTGCCAGGAAGTCAAAAGGAGGATAGCAATGGCCAAGGAAGCTTTTAATAGAAAAAGGAGCATCTTCTGCGAACCTCTGGAAAAAGAACTAAGGAAGGGACTAGTGAAGTGCTTTGAGTGGAGTGCAGCATTGTATGGAGCAGAAACACGACGAAGTGAAGAGAAGCCAATAGAAGAATTTGAAATGTGGATATGGAGAAGGATAGAGTGTGTGAAGTGGACAGACAGAATAAGAAATGAAGCTGTGTTGGAAAGAGTGGATGAAGAAATAATGATGCTGAAACTGATCAGGAAGAGAAAAAAAACTGGTTGGATCTCTGGCTGAGAAGAAACTACCTTCTGAAGGATGCACTGGAAGGAATGGTGAACGGGAGAAGAGTTCGGGACAGAAGAAGATATCAGATGATAGACGACATTAAGATATATGGATCATATGAGGAGACAAAGAGGAAGGCAGAAATTAGGAAAGACTGGAGAATGCTGGGTTTGCAGTGAAAGACCTGCCCATGGGCAGAACACTATGAATGAAAGAATAACCAATCCATTGAACGTCAGTACATATTGTTTTTCTGAAAATTAGGTTTTTCATAAATGTCGCATTGTTCTGACAGTTTTCAAGGTACTAAAATCTGGATGTAGGAAATACAGGGACATCATTTCATTTTTACTTCAATTTTTATTGTACCTGAGTTTTTGAATGTACTTCACTCCCACCCCTTCTACTAATGAAGTTCAACCGTCCTCGACACAGATCCAAGACCGCATATACAGTCATAGTAGCCTTACAGTCATAGTAAACAGTACGTTCCAAAAATATGTTCGCGTTTTCCAGTGACGAAAGAACTTTCAATATTGCATCATTTTCCATTTGCCTACGTCGCATCCCGGTTTCCCCCACCTGCTTCTATTCGCCTCTCTGTAAATGCTAGTGGGTGGGCTGTCTTAGATCTTTTCTGAGAACATTAATTTCTGTTTAAAATAACTTAAATAAAAGGGCCTCGTTAAGTAATTAACTGTCACGTGATTTCCCCCCTTTCTACGACGCTGCGACGTAACCACTTGGACGGACAGTAGATAGCATGTCTGAGTAATTTTATCTTTTCGGATCGGGCGGAAGTGAAGATTGAATTTACAGTACGTAAGGTACTCTTTTATAGAGTAGGTACAGAATTATTTCAACATGAGTTACTGATACGAAGTACGAACCTGGTAATTGGAATTACGTACAATAGTCTATAGTGCGATAATATGCACATTAGAACTGAAGCCTATATCGAAGTAACGGCCACCATTTTCAAAAATGTGTTTAAATATCCATATTATGATTATTTTTCAATTTAACTTCATTCTCTATATTGTAGATACGCTAATGTGCTGTAGACAGTATAATATACACTGCATAATGAATACGTCCGCATGGATAGCTCAGTTCGTGAGTAAAAACACTCATTGTTAATACTGTACTGTATTTTTATTAAACAAAAACCTAATGAAAATTATCAAACTGAAAATCGCGATATTTCCTAGTTTACGTAAATGGATGAAGTACTTTTCTTCCCTCCTATACCTAGTAAAGTGATTTGTTTGTATATTACGCCAGTATCATCGAACTCCAGTCGTGGAAGTGGGTAGCAAACGGTGTTTCCGGTTCTTAATGGTTGATTTAAAGGTATAGCCAGGTTAATATTAGAAATGTTAGTAAAAATAAAATGACTTTCCTGTACAAGTTCTGTAATGAAATAAGTTCCGGTATTTAGTTAATTTTGGCTATACTTTAACATTATTAGAATATATAATTTGCGGTCATCTCTGCAATCTTTTATCACTCTCCTTAAGTTATTAGCAGATCTTCGTTTTTTTCCTTTCTCTAGGCGCTCTTATAACATGCATATAACATTCGACATAAGAAATCTGCGTTGCTAGGTGACACGATTCTCTATTTTTTTTCTCGCCAGCTTTCTCAGTGCTGCTCTATTTCAGCAGCTTGCATTGAATAATTGACGGAGTTTTTAATGTGTCAGCTTTGACGCCCTAAAGAAAGGGAATATTACGATTCTGGGTAATCCGCGCGGCTTCAAGACGCTGCTTGAGGCTTTCTGAGATTGCCATTCATGGCTCTCGCAAAAGCACTTTTTATATATTACATATATATTTGCTCGGTGCGGATGGCAGATGGCTCTGGCAGAAGAGGAGGCTGGCGACGAACAAAAGAATCTGGAATCCCATATATCATACTTGAAGTTTATGTATGTACACAAGCTCCTATGCATAAACAGAACTCATTTAGCTGATATCCGAGTTGAATGCTCTCACAAGCAGATATCTTGTAGCAAAATATCTGGTTTGGCTGAATTACAACTGTGTCAAAATTCAGAGAGTCATAAATTCTTGAGATTTGATACCGTCTGCCGCTGAGACATAATTCAAGCTACTTTTTTGTTTCATGCTCTGAGATGTAAACTTGCGCAGGATATATTTTTTCCTCTCAAGACATTCTGTTCATCTCTAGGACAAACCTTTCACTTTGAGTTCAACTTGGGTCTTAAATTTTTAGCATGAAGTTACGATTATAGACCTAAAAGTGTTCTACTTCGATGCAACATCTTAGACGAAGCAATATCGAATACAGAAAATATGGTATTTATTGTTGTATGATGAAATGACAAGCAATTCGTAATTTTGCCCAACATTTTGCCGCTATAATTATTATAATTACCCTTTTCTCTGATTATGCTTTGCTTCTAAAGTAGGCCTAATTGTATTTCATTAGAATAGGTTACTAGCCTTACCGCTGGGAAGTCCAGAAGTGTCTGGGCACGGAAGAATAGACTGAATGCTGTCGAGACGAGATATTTTGAAAAGGAAACAGGATGCACACTTTCGAACCAAGCGATAAATTATATGATGTTAGAAGAATTGAAGTTTATTTATTTATTTATTTATTTTTGGAAAAACAACCATACTCCAAAAACATAAATTTTTAAGAGAAACAGAAAACGATTTGACATGAGTGTTATTGATACTTCTAGTGTGAAATTCATCATGTTATTTCTTAAGGTGTTATAGAAACTTGGGAAAACTGAAGTACATTTATAACTTAAATTCCCTCATAGAAATATGTGTGTAAATATAGGTAATTGTAGACAATTTATTTATTTATTTAGTTTTTAGTTGTTTACTTATTTTTTATTTAGTCATTTATTTATTTAGTTAGTTATTTACTTATTTTTTATTTAGTTATTTATTTAGTTAGTTATTTACTAATTTTTATTTAGTTATTTATTTAGTTACTTATTTATTTAGTTACTTATTTATTTTGTTATTTATTTATTTAGTTAGTTATTTATTTAGTTATTTATTTATTTAGTTAGTTACTTATTTATTTAGTTAGTTAGTTATTTAGTTAGTTATATATTTATTTAGTTAGTTACTTATTTATTTAGTTAGTTATTTATTAATTTAGTTAGTAATTTATTTATTTAGTTATTTATTTATTTAGTTATTTATTTATTTAGTTATTTATTTATTTAGTTATTTATTTAGTTACTTATGTAGTTATTTATTTAGTTATTTATTTAGTTAGTTATTTATTTATTTATTTAGTTATTTATTTAGTTAGTTATTTATTTATTTAGATATTTACTTATTTAGTTATTTATTTAGCTAGTTATTTATTTAGTTATTTATTTAGTTAGTTATTTATTTATTTAGTTATTTATCTATTTAGTTATTTATTTATTTAGTTATTTATCTATTTAGTTATTTATTTATTTAGTTATTTATTTATTTAGTTATTTATTTATTTAGTTATTTATTTATTTAGTTATTTATTTATTTAGTTATTTATTTATTTAGTTATTTAGTTATTTATTTATTTATTTATTTAGTTATTTATTTAGTTAGTTATTTATTTAGTTATTTATTAGTTATTTATTTATTTATTTAATTATTTATTTATTTAGTTATATATATTTATTTAGTTATTTAGTTATTTATTTAGCTAGTTATTTATTTAGTTATTTATTTAGTTATTTATTTATTTAATTATTTATTTATTTAGTTATATATATATTTATTTAGTTATTTAGTTATTTATTTATTTAGTTAGTTATTTAGTTATTTATTTATTTAGTTATTTAGTTATTTATTTATTATTTATTTATTTAGTTATTTATTTATTTATTTAGTTATTTATTTAGTTAGTTATTCATTTATTTAGTTATTTATTTAGTTATTTATTTATTTATTTAATTATTTATTTATTTAGTTATATATATATATTTAGTTATTTAGTTATTTATTTATTTAGTTAGTTATTTAGTTATTTATTTATTTAGTTATTTAGTTATTTATTTATTATTTATTTATTTAGTTATTTATTTATTTAGTTAGTTATTTATTTAGTTATTTATTTATTTATTTAGTTATTTATTTATTTAGTTATTTATTTATTTAGTTAGTTTTTTAGTTAGTTATTTATTTAGTTAGTTAGTTATTTATTTAGTTATTTATTAATTTATTTAGTTATTTAGTTATTTAGTTATTTATTTATTTATTTAGTTATTGAGTTATTTATTTATTTAGTTATTTATTTATTTATTTAGTTATTTATTTATCTATTTAGTTAGTTATTTAGTTATTTATTTATTTAGTTACTTATTTATACAGTTAGTTATTTATTTAGTTATTTATTTATTTATTTAGTTATTTATTTATTTAGTTATTTATTTATTATTTATTTATTTATTTAGTTATTTATTTATTTAGTTATTTATTTAGTTATTTATTTATTTAGTTAGTTATTTATTTAGTTATTTATTTATTTAGTTATTTATTTATTTAGTTATTTATTTAGTTATTTATTTATTATTTATTTATTTATATAGTTATTTATTTAGTTGTTAATTTATTTAGTTATTTATTTATTTAGTTATTTATTTAGTTATTTATTTATTTAGTTATTTATTTATTTATTTATTTAGTTATTTATTTAGTTACTTTATTTAGTTATTTATTTAGTTACTTATTTATTTAGTTATTTATTTATTTAGTTAGTTATTTATTTATTTAGTTATTTATTTAGTTATTTATTTATTTAGTTATTTATTTATTTAGTTAGTTATTTATTTGGTTATTTATTTATTTATTTATTTATATATTTATTTATTTATTTACTCTGGTGGAGTTAAGGCCATCAGACCTTGTCTTCCACACAACCATAAATGAAATACAACTACAAGAAATGGTTGTTTTAAGAAAAAAATACTCTGTTGTGGTTGAAGTGTGCCTCCTCTTTAATCTGCTGCACCTAAAGATGACTCCGTAACTAATACAACAATTCACGTACTAAAGTATTTTTCTCTGAATTGTCATTTGCCGCGTATGTAAGAAGCACTAGGCCTACTGTCACTCTACTACAGTTTAAAATTGTAAGGATAAATGGGATATTTGTAAATGCTATCATCGTCCTGGCTGGACAGTAACTGTTTTCACAAAAAAAGTCTTTGGACTATGGTTGTTTTATGAAAACCACTGACATTTCCACTGCCTTAACATAGGCCTGGGGTGTTTTTTCCAAACAATTAATTAGATGGCCGTTATAATACGCTCACCATATGCTTAATATCTCAATTTGGCTATGGTTCTTTTTTTAATACTTGAAGTGAAATAAAATTAAACCAAACACAGACAAAAAGAACAACAAAAAATGGACTTCATTCGGCAAAGTTTGAGGATTAAAAAAAAAGGGAATGCCTAAAATAATATAATAATAATAATAATAATAATAATAATAATAATAATAATAATAATAATAATAATAATAATAATAATAACAATAATAATAATAATAATAATAATAATAATATAATAATAATGTCATAGTAAGTAAGTAATAATACTGGTCTACTGCTAATAGATAATAGTACATTATGCAACGAGCCTATAATGAAGGTAATAGGAAGTGAGCATGGATATTTATGAAACGAGCGCAAGCGAGTTTCATAATTTTCATACGAGCTTCTTAATTACCATTATAGGCGAGTTTCATACGACTTTTTATGCTCGACCATATTTCTAACTTGATATTATTAATTTTATTGTATCTGACCTGGTGCAATATCCCGTATGTTGTGAGATGTGCGCAGACGCGAAAGTATTGATTTTTTCCGAGGAACAGATGTCCACATTGACCTTGCTAGGCCATAAGAACCTACAGAGATAACATTGAAATTAAATTAGACATTGAAAAACGAGATGACAAATTGAATTTATTTGAATATTATTTACAATTAACGCTAATTATTATAGTAACAGAACATAACCTTCTGCGACAGTATTGGATTTCCAGCCTCCGTGACTTTTCGCTAATTCTCTTTCGATTGCATATCCGAGAATAATCGATACTTGCGGTTTTATAACGGTAGAATACTGACCTGTCTTTGGCTGAACAGTTGTAACCTGAGTCGTCATTGGCTGAAAGACCTGACCTTTAATGAATAGGTGTACTTTAATGAGGTTCATATACCAGGTGTATAATTACTACATTTCGGCATGGTCCAGCATAAAAGGCGTTAAAATCTGTGTCCAAGGCAACCAGACTACCGCAATCGCTTCATATATAAATGCATTACAATTACATCACATTGGCTGAAATGCAATCTTTTGCCGATAGCGGCTCCATCCATCGCGTGACCAACTCTTAAAAGCTTCCGAACATGGATGTAATGTATTTATTATTATTATTATTATTATTATTATTATTATTATTATTATTATTATTATTACTAATACTATTATTATTATTAGAGGAGAAGGTGAAAATATGGGCTACCATTTTATTTTCCTCGTAATAATGGGAAATGGTGTGGCATACTGCTTGGAAATCTTTATTGACATACAGAGTAATTATTCATATACAATTTTTCCAGTCTTAAAGGTCAATAGTTGCAATAGATATTTGCATATAATTACTCTTTGAAAGTAAGACGAACTGGTCCTCTACAGGTAGTAGGGTCTAAATATGGGCTACCACAAAAATTTGAAAATAAAATTGGAAAAAAACAAAGAAACATACGTAGGAAACATGTGTCACATCAATGGCAATATTCTATAACAAATAACGATAGTGAAAATACGGGACGTGTTAATGTGTTGGTAATATGGGCTACCTATCCCATATTTGACACATAGCGGTAGCCCATATTAGCAGCATCGACTCATGAAGGTTTCTAAGATTATGTATGGCAAGTGTTGTCCTAAATAAATATTACTCTTATGCTATGTGATAGAGCTATTCTTCGTCAGTGTAACACATCAAGCGTGATTTATAAACATGAAATATATTTGAATAATTTCGAGGGAAAAATTGTTCCGGAGCCGGGTATCGAACCCGGGACCTTTGGTTTAACGTACCAACGCTCTACCACTGAGCTACTCGGGAACTCTACCCGACCGAATAATTTCGAGGGAAAAATTGTTCCGGAGCCGGGTATCGAACCCGGGACCTTTGGTTTAACGTACCAACGCTCTACCACTGAGCTACTCGGGAACTCTACCCGACCGAATAATTTCGAGGGAAAAATTGTTCCGGAGCCGGGTATCGAACCCGGGACCTTTGGTTTAACGTACCAACGCTCTACCACTGAGCTACTCGGGAACTCTACCCGACCGAATAATTTCGAGGGAAAAATTGTTCCGGAGCCGGGTATCGAACCCGGGACCTTTGGTTTAACGTACCAACGCTCTACCACTGAGCTACTCGGGAACTCTACCCGACCGAATAATTTCGAGGGAAAAATTGTTCCGGAGCCGGGTATCGAACCCGGGACCTTTGGTTTAACGTACCAACGCTCTACCACTGAGCTACTCGGGAACTCTACCCGACCGAATAATTTCGAGGGAAAAATTGTTCCGGAGCCGGGTATCGAACCCGGGACCTTTGGTTTAACGTACCAACGCTCTACCACTGAGCTACTCGGGAGTTCCCGAGTAGCTCAGTGGTTCCGGAGCCGGGTATCGAACCCGGGACCTTTGGTTTAACGTACCAACGCTCTACCACTGAGCTACTCGGGAACTCTACCCGACCGAATAATTTCGAGGGAAAAATTGTTCCGGAGCCGGGTATCGAACCCGGGACCTTTGGTTTAACGTACCAACGCTCTACCACTGAGCTACTCGGGAACTCTACCCGACCGAATAATTTCGAGGGAAAAATTGTTCCGGAGCCGGGTATCGAACCCGGGACCTTTGGTTTAACGTACCAACGCTCTACCACTGAGCTACTCGGGAGTTCCCGAGTAGCTCAGTGGTTCCGGAGCCGGGTATTGAACCCGGGACATTTGGTTTAACGTACCAACGCTCTACCACTGAGCTACTCGGGAGTTCCCGAGTAGCTCAGTGGTAGAGCGTTGGTACGTTAAACCAAAGGTCCCGGGTTCGATACCCGGCTCCGGAACAATTTTTCCCTCGAAATTATTCAAATCAACTTTACAGGGAGTTATGCCTGAAATCTTGATTTGCATTAAATATATTTCTTTCAATAAAATTGAACCTATATACCTGCAAAAACTTCGAAATTTATGAAAAACGTGAAGGACATACGACATCCACACCACAAAGGCAACTGGTTTGTCTCTTTGTGCACGCAGACTGATGGACACGAGATGCACTTTTAGAGCTTTTTCGCTAGCCAACAACACCATATATAGTAAAAAACGAGGTAGCCCATATTTCCACCTTCTCTATTATTATTATTATTATTATTATTATTATTATTATTATTATTATTATTATTATCGTTGTTGTTGTTGTCAGTTATCAATATCATCATTGCTATCTCTGTTTTCTTTCTTTTTGTTGTATTAGCTCGATGAGAGCTCTGTAATGTACTTTTGACTCTGTTGACCCTCTATAGGGCTTTAACTTAATTTGTATCATTTTCATCAGTGTTTGTATTTCTTTTTTTGTATTTATATGTGCTATCTGATAGGATGGAAGAGAAGGCCTTATGGCCTTAATCCTGTCTGATTAAATAAATTAAATTATTATTATTATTATTCTTTTGTGAATTGTGAAAATGAATAAATCAGTCTTATTTACATTTAAATGAAGCAGATTGCTATCAAACCATGTTTTGAGATCTTTTAACAGGTCACAACGGGTTGTCTCTAAATCCAGTTCATTTCCATCTTTTACAATAACAGAAGTATCATCAGCATACATACACATAAAATAATTTCTTACATACATGGGTAAATCATTTACGAATAAACGAAACAATACAGGGCCCAAAACGGAGCCCTGAGGAACACCCACATCGATCTGTGCATTCGTGGATCTATATTTATGTGTAAAATTATTTATTTTTGCTCGACCATCCCGAAATGTAGTAATTATACACCTGGTAGCAGACCTTTAATGCATGTCATTAAAGTACACCTACTCATTAAAGGTCAGGTCTTTCAGCCAATGACTACTCAGGTTACAACTGTTCAGCCAATGACAGCTCAGCTTTCTACCGTTATAAAACCGCAAGTATCGATTATTCTCGGATATGCAATCGAAAGAGAATTAGCGAAAAGTCACGGAGGCTGGAAATCCAATACTGTCGCAGAAGGTTATGTTCTGTTACTATAATAATTAGCGTTAATTGTAAATAATATTCAAATAAATTCAATTTGTCATCTCGTTTTTCAATGTCTAATTTAATTTCAATGTTATCTCTGTAGGTTCTTATGGCCTAGCAAGGTCAATGTGGACATCTGTTCCTCGGAAAAAATCAATACTTTCGCGTCAGCGCACATCCCACAACATACGGGACATTGCTCCAGGTCAGATACAAATAAAATTAATAATATCAAGTTAGAAATATGGTCGAGCATAAAAAGTCGTATGAAACTCGCCTATAATGGTAATTAAGAAGCTCGTATGAAAATTATGAAACTCGCTTGCACTCATTTCATAAATATCCATACTCGCTTCTTAATTACCTTTATTAAAGGCTCGTTGCATAATGTACTATTATGATCCTTGTGTAGTATTTCCACATATTGATATCTGTTTTGAAGATAAGAGGCAAACCATTTTAATACAATTCCACGAATACCGTATATTTCACGTGACGAACTCTTTAAAAGTTTCCGCACACGGCGGTAACACGGCATGGAGAGACATGTGCGTTCTTACTTGGATCATTTAAATCCTTTCGGTTTATTCTTGGGTTCGCGGGGCAGTTGTGAAGGGAGCGGAGCGTCCTACGAAATAAATCGTGAACCCCTTGACGCTAATCCTCCGCCCACTTGACAGGTAATTACACGCATTTGAAATACTGCCGCCCCCCGCGCCTCCAGCAAGTGGTGTTTATTGAAACAGTGTCAGCGGCGGGCACTTACAGCCGTGTAAACAGATGCACAGTCCTGCCTGCCTGCCTGATATATTTATCTTCTGCCGCTCAGGTATGTTCGCACGGCACGACCGACTTTGACTACCGATGCTGACAGCTGTTCTTAAGCAGTAAGAAAAAATAACTGGTTGTTGATCACATCGCAAACACTTGCAGTGCTATCAATTTGAAACGTGTGCGTGTGTGTCCAAAAATTGGAGATTTATCCATCGAAGAGATGGAAAAATTCAAATATCTTGGAGCAACAGTAACAAATGACACTCAGGAGGAAATTAAACACAGAATAAATATGGGAAATGCCTGTTATTATTCGGTTGAGAAGCTTTTGTCATCTAGTCTGCTGTCGATGAATGTTAGAAAATATAAAACAGTTGTATTACCGGTTGTTCTTTATGGTTGTGAAACTTGGACTCTCACTTTGAGAAAGGAACAGAGATTAAGGGTGTTTGAGAATGAGATTCTTAGGAAAATATTTGGGGCTAAGAGGGATGAAGTTACAGGAGAATAGAGAAAGTTACACAACACAGAACTGCACGCATTGTATTCTTCACCTGACATAATTAGAAACATTAAATCCAGACGTTTGAGATGGACAGGGCATGTAGCACGTATGGGCGAATCCAGAAATGCATATAGAGTGTTAGTTGGGAGGCCGGAGGGAAAAAGATCTTTGGGGAGGCCGAGACGTAGATGAGAGGATAATATTAAAATGGATTTGAGGGAAGTGGGATATGATGATAGAGACTGGATTAATCTTACCTAGGATAGGGACCGATGGCGGGCTTATGTGAGGGCGGCAATGAACCTCCGGGTTCCTTAAAAGCCATAAGTGTGTGTGTCCTTCATATTCATGTTTATATATCATATTATGAACAATTACATTTGCTGTACATATTGTCACTAAAGAGTAACATATTTACTTACTATGACTTTTAGAGAATCCGGAGGTTCATTGCCGCCCTCACATAAGCCCGCCATCGGTCCCCATCCTGAGCAAGTTTAATCCAGTCCCTTAGCATCATATTCCATCTCTCTCAAATCCATTTTAATATTATACTCCCATCTATGTCTCGGCCTCCCCAAATGTCTCTTTCCCTCCGGCCTCCCAACTAACACTCTATATGCATCTGGATTCGCCCATACGTGCTACATGCCCTGCCCATCTCAAACGTCTGGATTTAATGTTTCTAATTATGTCAGGTGAAGAATACAATGCGTGCAGTTCTGCGTTGTGTAACTTTCTCCATTCTCCTGTAACTTCATCCCTCTTAGCCCCAAATATTTTCCAAATATTATATATTATATAAAATTTTTTCCAAATTTTCCAAATATTATATATTATAAAACAATTATTATTATTATTATTATTATTATTATTATTATTATTATTACTATTATTATTATTATTATTATTATTCCATATTTCTATATTTTTTGTCTCACTCATTTTGACTCATTATTTATATTTTATTATGTTTTTTCTTTCTTTCCATATGTTATAGGCCTATATGTTTCTCATTCCTTTCTCACATATTGTTTCCATTCTATTATCATTATCTCTTTCAATGTTTTGTGTAGGGTCCACTACATTTGGTGCATTTGTAATGTTCTTTTATTTTATTTTTACCTCTGGTTGAGTGTTAGAAAAGACCCTATGGCCTTAACTCTGCCAGATTAAATAGAACTATTATTATTATTATTATTATTATTATTATTATTATTATTATTATTATTATTATTATTATTATTATTATAGACAGGTTGCATCATCAGAGCAGATGAAGATTAGAGGGGGTTGCGTACTCTACCGGGCTCGTTACACCAGGCTAATCTGTGCTCTAGGTCTCTGAGCATGCGCAGTGTCTTGTATCTAGGACTTCAAATATTCAAGCGGCCCTTCATTTTTTTTCTGGTACTATACTTGTCCGTGCTTCCACATGTTTTAACATCAAAACTGGGAGCATAATGTATGCACTTGCAATGTTCGTGTCCTCACACGTTCTCTTAATTATCCCAAGCTCGGAGACTCCCTGGAATCAGCAAGGACCAAGGCTCGAGTTGTATGTGAAGAGCAGTGTGTGACATGTTAGGCTCCCTTACTCTAATTAGAAGCCACTCAGCGTGTAAGTGTATGCTCTCGAAAAGAGACTCAGGGTTGTGCTCCGTAGCAGAAATTGCATTATTAGAGATCGAGACAAAACGGAAAATTCTGAGTGAGATTTTGACGACTTTTGTCCCTTACTTCCTACTGCATCTGTGTGCTGCACCAGAAACCTTCCTCCTGCGCTCAGTTTTGGAGAAAATATGTCGTCCTTAGAATGATTTTTCCAGAGTTTTCAGTTCTATTTTCTGTAATTGTCTTTAACGCAGTCTGCAATTTCTCGCGTTTTGGACAATTTTTGTTTTGTTTTCTTTCCAATCCTTCCTTTCTTTCTTTCCAATCATTTCTTCCCTTCCCTTTCCAATCTTTTTTCTCCTTTTTCTCCATATCTTTCCAATTCTTCCTTCCCTTTTCTTTCTAATACACAATTCCCTTTTTCTTTCCAATCTTTTTTCTCCTTTTTATCCATATCTTTCCAATTCTTCCTTCCTTTTCTTTCTAATACACCATTCCCTTTCTTTCCAATTTTTTTCTCCTTTTCATCCATATCTTTCCAATTCTCCCTTCCCTTTTCTTTCTAATACACCATTCCCTTTTTCTTTCCAATCTTTTTTCTCCTTTTTCTCCATATCTTTCCAATTCTTCCTTCCCTTTTCTTTCTAATACACCATTCCCTTTTTATTTCCAATCTTTTTTCTCCTTTTTCTCCATATCTTTCCAATTCTTCCTTCCTTTTCTTTCTAATACACCATTCCCTTTTTCTTTCCAATCTTTTTTCTCCTTTTTCTCCATATCTTTCCAATTCTTCCTTCCCTTTTCTTTCTAATACACAATTCCCTTTTTCTTTCCAATCTTTTTTCTCCTTTTTATCCATATCTTTCCAATTCTTCCTTCCTTTTCTTTCTAATACACCATTCCCTTTTTCTTTCCAATTTTTTTCTCCTTTTCATCCATATCTTTCCAATTCTCCCTTCCCTTTTCTTTCTAATACACCATTCCCTTTTTCTTTCCAATCTTTTTTCTCCTTTTTCTCCATATCTTTCCAATTCTTCCTTCCCTTTTCTTTCTAATACACAATTCCCTTTTTCTTTCCAATCTTTTTTCTCCTTTTTATCCATATCTTTCCAATTCTCCCTTCCCTTTTCTTTCTAATACACCATTCCCTTTTTCTTTCCAATCTTTTTTCTCCTTTTTCTCCATATCTTTCCAATTCTTCCTTCCCTTTTCTTTCTAATACACAATTCCCTTTTTCTTTCCAATCTTTTTTCTCCTTTTTATCCATATCTTTCCAATTCTTCCTTCCCTTTTCTTTCTAATATACCATTCCCTTTTTCTTTCCAATCTTTTTTCTCCTTTTTATCCATATCTTTCCAATTCTTCCTTTCCTTTTCTTTCTAATACACCATTCCCTTTTTCTTTCCAATCTTTTTTCTCCTTTTTCTCCATATCTTTCCAATTCTTCCTTCCCTTTTCTTTCTAATACACAATTCCCTTTTTCTTTCCAATCTTTTTTCTCCTTTTTCTCCATATCTTTCCAATTCTTCCTTCCCTTTTCTTTCTAATACACAATTCCCTTTTTCTTTCCAATCTTTTTTCTCCTTTTTATCCATATCTTTCCAATTCTTCCTTTCCTTTTCTTTCTAATACACCATTCCCTTTTTCTTTCCAATCTTTTTTCTCCTTTTTCTCCATATCTTTCCAATTCTTCCTTCCCTTTTCTTTCTAATATACCATTCCCTTTTTCTTTCCAATCTTTTTTCTCCTTTTTATCCATATATTTCCAATTCTTCCTTCCCTTTTCTTTCTAATACACCATTCCCTTTTTCTTTCCAATCTTTTTTCTCCTTTTTATCCATATCTTTCCAATTCTTCCTTCCCTTTTCTTTCTAATATACCATTCCCTTTTTCTTTCCAATCTTTTTTCTCCTTTTTATCCATATCTTTCCAATACTTCCTTTCCTTTTCTTTCTAATACACCATTCCCTTTTTCTTTCCAATCTTTTTTCTCCTTTTTATCCATATCTTTCCAATTCTTCCTTCCCTTTTCTTTCTAATATACCATTCCCTTTTTCTTTCCAATCTTTTTTCTCCTATTTATCCATATCTTTCCAATTCTTCCTTCCCTTTTCTTTCTAATATACCATTCCCTTTTTCTTTCCAATCTTTTTTCTCCTTTTTATCCATATATTTCCAATTCTTCCTTCCCTTTTCTTTCTAATACACCATTCCCTTTTTCTTTCCAATCTTTTTTCTCCTTTTTATCCATATCTTTCCAATTCTTCCTTCCCTTTTCTTTCTAATATACCATTCCCTTTTTCTTTTCAATCTTTTTTCTCCTTTTTATCCATATCTTTCCAATTCTTCCTTTCCTTTTCTTTCTAATATACCATTCCCTTTTTCTTTCCAATCTTTTTTCTCCTTTTTATCCATATCTTTCCAATTCTTCCTTCCCTTTTCTTTCTAATATACCATTCCCTTTTTCTTTCCAATCTTTTTTCTCCTTTTTATCCATATCTTTCCAATTCTTCCTTTCCTTTTCTTTCTAATACACCATTCCCTTTTTCTTTCCAATCTTTTTTTCATTTTTATCCATATCTTTCCAATTCTTCCTGCCCTTTTCTTTCTAATATACCATTCCCTTTTTCTTTCCAATCTTTTTCTCCTTTTTATCCATATCTTTCCAATTCTTCCTTCCCTTTTCTTTCTAATACACCATTCCCTTTTTCTTTCCAATCTTTTTCTCCTTTTTCTCCATATCTTTCCAATTCTTCCTTTCCTTTTCTTTCTAATACACCATTCCCTTTTTCTTCCCAATCTTTTTTCTCCTTTTTCTCCATATCTTTCCAATTCTTCCTTCCCTTTTCTTTCTAATACACCATTCCCTTTTTCTTTCCAATCTTTTTTCTTCCTTTTTTCCATATCTTTCCAATTCTCCCTTCCCTTTTCTTTCTAATACACCATTCCCTTTTTCTTTCCAATCTTTTTTCTCCTTTTTCTCCATATCTTTCCAATTCTTCCTTCCCTTTTCTTCCTAATACACCATTCCCTTTTTCTTTCCAATCTTTTTTCTCCTTTTTCTCCATATCTTTCCAATTCTTCCTTCCCTTTTCTTTCTAATATACCATTCCCTTTTTCTTTCCAATCTTTTTTTCTCCTTTTTCTCCATATCTTTCCAACTCTTCCTTCCCTTTTCTTTCTAATACACCATTCCCTTTTTCTTTCCAATCTTTTTTCTCCTTTTTCTCCATATCTTTCCAATTCTTCCTTTCCTTTTCTTTTTAATACACCATTCCCTTTTTCTTTCCAATCTTTTTTTCTCATTTTTCTCCATATCTTTCCAACTCTTCCTTCCCTTTTCTTTCTAATACACCATTCCCTTTTTCTTTCCAATCTTTTTTCCCCCCCTCATGTTTCAAAACTTTTTTGTTTTCTTTTCTCTCCAATCATTTTCTTCTCATTTCTTTCCAATTCTTCCATTTCTCTTCCTTTCCAGTCCTTTCCTTATAATTTTTTTTCAATCGTTCCTTTTCCTTTAAATTACTTCCTTTTAAACCCATTTTTTTATCTTCATGCATCTCCTCGCTATTCTCTCAAGTTGCTGCGAATTTTCTTTTTGTTACGTTACTTTTCTCTTCTTTTTCTTCTATCTGTCTTTCTTTTCAACTTTCCTTTATTTACTCTTTTTCCTGCCCTTTCTGCATTCTCCTCTCTCTTTCTCTTCCCCTTTACATTTCCCTACCATCTATTATTATCTTCTCGCCTGTTTATATTAATTTCTTCGCCACTGTCGTGGTCTAGGAGGTAGTGACCTGGGCTTCAAGGTTGCTTTGGTCGTGGGTTCGATTCCCGTTTGGGTTGATTACCTGGTGGGTTTTGCAGAGGTTCTCCCCAACTCTAATGGAATCCCATGACGAATCCTCACACTCGCATCTCTAAGTGATATTTTGCTAACACCGTCTGTACCTAACAGCGTAGACTATTTGAAAAAGCTTCATTAAACAACCCGATTAAAAACATCTTCCCCTCCCCTGTCCATTTCTTCATTTCGTCTTGTTCTCTCGTGTACGCCGAACACCTCTCACTTATTCATAATCTCTCGTTGTCGGATATGCGTGGTTTGACTTAGTCGCTAATGGACTGGCCCTCCAGGGACAGGGCCGGCTGGATTAGCCCCCTCGGGCGAGCGTTAAATCACGGCTCCCTCTTCAATGATGGAAGTGGCGTATAATCCTCCACATGTTTTGGTTCACGCTTGCATTATAATGGCTCAATGGACTCACTCGCTCTCCCCTCTCCTTATGTTCGGCTTATGGGCAAACATTTGTTTTTACAGATTACAAAACAACTCGCTGTGGAGAGCAACATGTGGCAGCACTAGGGAACTGCATTGAATTCTAACATTAATAGGTCTACCAATGAATTCTTAGAACTGAATCGGGAGACATTTTAATCCTCGATGTGGGTTGGTCGTACTTTGTACACTAATTTGCAAGAACTGGTAATACAAAGCTTAATTGAAATAGAGAAAAAAATATCGAAGCAAAGGCAAAGAACTTAAGAATGTAAAAACTTTTCCGTAATCTCTTTCCATAGGAGAGTGATGTCAAAGCAAGCTCATTTTTCTGACCTTGACGTCGTGCGCGGGCAGCAAGCGCTAAGTATGGAAAGAGGTAGGGTTGTGTATATGAATAAGCAACCTGTTGGATTATGAAAACAGTGGTGCACAACCTTCAAACGGAACGTGAAATTTTATGTCGTTATATTTATATTTATATTTATATTTATATTTATATTTATATTTTCATGGTACCTACTTTGGTCCAAGGTTATACAATAAAATAATTGATAAATACTCAAATTTGGAAAATTTTACTGTCAGAAATTTAAAAAAATAACGTTAGGAGTTTAATTTTTAAAGAATATATATTGATTTAATATCTATATGTATTTGTATGATTTAAATTGTTAAAATTGAAATTGTGTTTTTAAATTTAATTTATTCCTGTAATTTTTTTCTTGACCCAGTTTGTGTCAAAAATTATCTTTGTGTTTATCTTTGTGTTTATCTTTGTGTTTATCTTTGTGTTTAGATATCTCCTTGAGCACGAGTTTTTTACTCCTTCAGGGAAGAACTAGGATTGTATTTTTGTCCATGTTATTTTATTAACAAAAACAATAAAAACAATATGGCTTCTTTCTGTTTAATACTATCTATATTGTCTGTAAAACAAAAGTACTAACACTGGTTTCTTAATATTGCACTTGTGTTTTAAATCTTAATAACATAATAGAGAGTTAAGAAGGAATATTCACTTAAATTCCATAGTAATATAATATTATACTGTATTAAATGGATGAAACACATCATTCATAAAGAAAGTGATATTCCAAAGAAAGAGATTGAGTATGACATGATAAGTTGGAGTTTATATTGATGGTATCTTTAGCCTTAAAAAGTAGTCAAAACAATATTACAGTACAAAGCAAAGTTACCTAGGTACTGTATCTGTTTTAAGTGTAACTAATATTACATAACAAAACTCTTATCGCATTATGCTTTTAAGGTGATATTTGTGAGCAACTTCCTATCATCAGAATATTAAATTATTTTCTCGAAATCTGCTGAAGCTTTGGAGCTGACATTTTTACAACACATGGGCACGTATCTTTTGCTTATGATGTAACAGTAGTTGCTTTGTTAATTCATTTCCTTACAAACAATTTCCATGCGAATATTTTCAAAATTTTCAAAACACTATCTTCAGTAATACGTATATACGGTATATTAGATTTACGAAAACATTCTGTAAGGCTACTAAATAAATAGGCCTATACCTGAAAATTTCACTTTTCTATACGAAAAGTTGAGAAAATATTTTTTTAATAAAAAAAATCAAACTTGTGAAAAATGAGCATTAAAATTAAAACTTACATTCCTATAATGCACTTATACTTCTACAGGAGTCATTTTATTTAGTTAAAAGCAGTAGATAAACTCACTTGCACTTTATACTGTAAGTACTAAAACTAGAGAACTGAGTGAAATGAATGACACAACAGAACTGCAAGCACTGTTTCGCTTTACTGGATAGGAGAAAATAGGAGGAGATGTGGGACACATGCATTTTAGCTGCTTCCTGTAAGAAACAAAGTACCTAGTAAAACCTCAAACTATAGGCATTTACAAACTGTTGTTTGAAAAGTGACATTCCTGTCTCATTCAGAAGAGTAAGATTATTCCAGCAGAGAACTATACTTCCTAATTGCTCGGAAAATCCCATTTCCGTGTAGGTCTACTAAATTTAAAGTAAAGAAGTCAAGCAATAATCTGAAAAGCTATTTATTTCAATCTTTCAACATCTTTCCAGCTTCTTTTCAAAAGTCGGCTACTTTATTGCGGCTCATGCCAGTCTTGACACGGGTTTTCCCTGGAAGGATTAGGAAGAGGGTGGGTAAGGTTGCAAATTGCTTGGGAACGGCTTGTTAAGACGTGTGCAGAACAATTATAGTTCGAGACAAATCATGTCAACCTCGTCCCACTCCACCGCATGAAGGCAACGCTACTTTCTGAGTGATTTTTACAATACAAGGTAGTTGTTTGAGCAAGGTTGCCTTTTGTTCACTCATATTTACAGTGGGCGGTATGGGGTGAGTGCCTCTAATACTTCCTGGAAACTAAGAATGTTATGTTTCGTCCCGAAATATATCCTTTCTTGCGTAGGTAAAAAGGCTTTTTAAATCTGTGTATTTCAAATTGTAAACTTCTCCAACAGAAGTTTTTTTTCCCCCTTTTAGAGAAGTAAAAATGAATAAAACCCCTAATTATGTAAATTTATGTAATACCAAGCCATAATATGTAATGTGGGGTAAGTATGTAAAAATATGTAGTATTAAATTTTAATTTATTAACGGTAATTACAAGATTCGCAAACATTTGTTTATTTATATACGGTTAGGTTGAAAGGAATATAATATGTAATTACATAAAAATCCGGTCCCTAGTTATGTCCATCCATTTGGAAAACTGTAAATATCTTAATCTATACTAATAATAAATCTGTAGCCGAAATTTTTCTGGTAATTTTCGATTTTCCAAAAATAATTGGTCCTAACATATATAATTAACCACCCTGAAACCGAAAATCGCCTTTTTGAAATTTTTGTTTGTATGTCTGTCTGTCTGTCTGTATGTTTGTTACCTTTTCACGCGATAATGGCTGAACGGATTTCGATGAAAATTGGAATATAAATTAAGTTCGTTATAACTTAGATTTTAGGCTATATGGCATTCAAAATACATTATTTAAAAGGGGGGTTATAAGGGGGCCTGAATTAAATAAATCGAAATATCTCGCTTATTATTGATTTTTGTGAAAAATGTTACATAACAAACGTTTCTTTAAAAATGATTTCTGATAAGTTTTATTCTTTGAAAAATTTTGATAGGACTGATATTTAATGAGATAAATGAGTTTAAAATTAAAATAACTGCCATCTAAGGCCGTGTAATGAATTAAAAAACAAATGACTTCGTCTATAAGGGGCCTTGGACAGCAACAATCGAAAGCTATTAAACATAGCCTACAGACAATGTTTCTGTGTTTGCATGAAGTAATATCAGAAGCTAAATTAACCGATTTGTATAATTAATTATTATTTCACCATTGGAAAGTGTAGTTTCTCTAGATGGACATAATGCTATAATGTTATTACAGTAACGTCTGAGTAAATCGAGGACAGGTAAGATTAAAATAGCTTCTTATGCACAGAAAATTTGATAGGCTATTTTGTACATTCGTTTTCTGTATTTCTTAAAATAATATTTATGTACACTCATTTTAATCTCAGGGAATTAACGAACAACGAGAGTGTATTGATTTAGTATGCAGTAATAGTACGTTAGCTTAGCAATCCATTATTTTATCATTCAAATTTTAACTATGCTCAATTGAATCGTGTTAAAATACGTAAAATATATATGCAATAAATGCAATGCAAAAAAAATTGGGTAATGAGCGAAGCAGATGATCTTGCGCTGTTGTAAAAGTTGTTCCCTGGATCAAACGTCCTATTTTAATTATGTAATTACTTTATATTTATATCTAACAGGTGCAGCGGAGCGCACGGGTACGGCTAGTACATAATAAGGTTTAATGCAATTTTAAAAATGTGTATAAACTTACAGAATACAGTGAGTGCAAGATTATCAATAAATAAATTTTACTTAAACTGAGTAGCCCTATCGTATTATACAGTATATTAGACACGCAGTTCTGAAAATGTAATTAATTACTAACAACGTCATTCACTAATTTAAGTTTAGATATCCAGCCGTTGTATCCAGGTACTGTACCTACGTTTCAAATTTGCTCTCGCGTTACTTGCAAACTGGTACGAAACAGGATCGGGCGAGCGGGCGATTTTTGGCGATGCGTCATAAGGCAGATATGGCGGTCGTATTTATGTTTGAATCTTATTTATTAAATAAAGGATTCGACCCACGCTTAGTCTGTGCGCTGCGTTGTAATTTGTCAGAGTGGCTGTTGCAATATATTTCTATCGGCTTGCAGTCGCAGGTACAGATCATTGCTACTATATTTATCACGGTTGCCTTATTTAGAATCAAGAGAAATCATAAATTGGAAAGTTCTATACTGGGCCTCAAATGGAAACTTGCGGAGAATAACTCCATGGCAACGCAATAGCAGGATGTGGCAATTGTCATGAGAAAGACTCTAGTTCAGCGTTTCTAAAATTTTTTCAAGTGGGAACAGTTCCGCGGACCACCTTACTCCTGTTCCCTTCGAAAGCGAATTTATCATTTTTGTAATATATTTTAATACCAATATACTTATATTTTAAAATAGAATTAATTAATTAAAGTTAATTAAATTAAATTAATTTTATATTAGTATTAACTTACTTACTAGCTTTTAAGACATCCGGAGGTTCATTGTCGCCCTCACATAAGACCGCCATTGGTCCCTATCCTGAGCAAGATCAATCCATTCTCTATCATCATATCCCACCTCCCTCAAATCCATTTTAATATTATCTTCCCATCTACGTCTCGGCCTCCCTAAAGGTTTTTTTTCCCTCCGACCTCCCAACTGACACTCTATATGCATTTCTGGATTCGCCCATACGTGCTACATGCCCTGCCCATCTCAAACGCCTGGATTTAATGTTCCTAATTATGTCAGGTGAAGAATACAATGCGTGCAGTTCTGTGTTGTGTAACTTTCTCCATTCTCCTGTAACTTCATCCCTTTTAGCCCCAAATATTTTCCTCAGCACCTTATTCGCAAACACCCTTAACCTATGTTCCTCTCTCAAAGTGATGGTCCAAGTTTCACAACCATAAAGAACAACCGGTAATATAACTGTTTTATAAATTCTAACTTTCAGATTTTTTGACAACAGACTGGATGATAAAAGCTTCTCAACCGAATAATAACAGGCATTTCCCATATTTATTCTGTGTTTAATTTCCTCCCGAGTATAATTTATATTTGTCACTGTTGCTCCAAGATATTTGAACTTCTCCACCTCTTCAAAAGATTAATTTCCAATTTTTATATTTCCATTTCGTACAATATTCTGGTCACGAGACATAATCATATACTTTGTCTTTTCGGGATTTACTTCCAAATCTATCTCTTTACTTGCTTCCAGTGAAATTCCCGTGTTTTCTCCTAACATATTCACTTCATCCGCATAGACAAGCAGCTGATGTAACCCGTTCAATTCCAAACCCTCTGTGTTATCCTGGACTTTCCTAATGGCATACTCTAGAAGAGCTAGGTTAAAAAGTAAAGATGATAGTGCATCTCCTTGCTTTAGCCCACAGTGAATTGGAAACGCATCTGACAGAAACTGACCTATACAAACTTTGCTGTACGTTTCACTGAGACACATTTTAATTAATCGAACTAGTTTCTTGGGAATATCAAATTCAATAAGAAATATTACTATTAACTGATAAAGTTAATGTTAATAGAAGAAAATTCATTTTTGTTTCTTTAATGTTTGGATAATCTTTAACTTATTAACTAAAAAAAAATGTTGGTGCTCACATTAATGAGATGGATGAGTCTGCCGATTCTTGCACAGTTGTTCTATATTTGGATGTATACTGGTAAGCTTAAGTTGGAGATCGTCACGTGCATCGAGTCGATTTCGGTAGCCTACTTTGTTTTATTAGAGTTAGTGATGAAAACCCTTTCTCACACAGATACGTAGAAGCAAACTGAATTATAATCTCTAAAGCACCATTGCACAGTTCACTATATTCTCTTTTCACTTGTGATGAGGTCCAGAAATTAACCATAGCTTCCGCTTGGAATTTCATTTTAAGTCCGATGTCATTCGAGAGTTCAATTAACTGTTCTCTTTCACTCAATGAAAGTTTGTTATTTTCAATATCGCAATGAAAGGGATCGCGAACCCATGAAAATTCGTCATATTTACTTGGAAAATAAGTTTCTAATTGTGACCTCAGAGTTGTATTATTGGTGTACGACGTACAGTACGTGACCATTTCAATGTGCAGACTGGTTGTCGGTAAAACTGTTAAGAAAGTCATAAATACATGAAAAGGTTCGGTCCTCTGTTATGAATTTGAGTGGTCCCTGGCTGGGTTACAGGGGTGGCGCCAGATGTGCAGGGAAAAGATGGCGAGAAACTCCACGTTCATAGTGGTTTAAATCCCTCTTTTGTTGTTGAGAGTAGAGTGGGAATCAGTAGACGGATAGGGTAATAAATTTCATAAAATGTCAGTACTGAGAGAAAACGTGAAAGACGATTGCCATGTGTCATTTCTAAACTCTGAGATTTTTAGCTATAAAGTGATACGCAATTCGTTAGAATTTTTCTTTTTTCTTTTGCCTTTTTTGAAGGACCACAAGGGCAGACCGCTAATCTAGCTTGTTTACTACGCGATGATTCTCTCCTGGGGAGGTCATCATCATCTTTATCATCATCATCATCATCATCATCATCATCATCGTCGTCATCGTACCACTGTTAAGGATGATTTTTCAAAACATCTTTTTCAAATTTTTCCATACGGAAGTATTTCCTCTTTTAACGTTGAATAACATTACTCGAGGCCCACTAGGAGTAGCGGATAGATTTTATGTGCAAGATGCCAAGTGTCTCGTGGTTTTCTGCACAGAAGGAATACAGTATACAGGGTGTCCCATTTGTGCACCCATTATAACTTTTTTGTTTGGATAGGTATTGGAATTTTTGTTTTTGAGCATTATGTTAGAACGAGGGGCTAACTGAGTGTGGAGATTTGGTGCATGTAACTACATTATGGTACAAGATACACGTGACGTCATCAATTTTTCAAATAGCACTACATACCTTAATCATATTACATTGATTACACACATTAAGACGAGTTCAAAAATGTATCACAATGTCACCTTCCTAATCAATAACAACAAAACGAAACAAAAACGTACTTCCAATGTGATAATGTTATGCTTTGAGAGTCACAGAAGATGTTCCAAATGGTGACCATTCACATTAATGCACATTCGAAGGCGTTCCCCGAAAGACCGTATGACTGCCCGCCATGTTGCTGGCTGAATGGACACACAAGCCTGTCGAATGCGTTGCTGCATGTCGTCTGGTGTTATCAGAATGTTCTGGTACACACTGTCCTTTACACTTCCCCAAAGGAAGAAGTCGAGTGGCGACAGGTCCGGAGAACGTACAGGCCACTGTACGTGGATTGAGGCGTCGACAGTTGTGATTTTTTTCATGTTATGACAGAAAACACAGGACACACGACGTGTACGGACGTCAGTCGTCTTTCGTTTTATGTAAGTTAATGCACAAGATGAATGGGGTACCACAACAAACGGCACATTCTCATGGAATTTTTTTTTTTACATTTTTTGCTGTTATTGATTGGGAAAGTGACGTTGTGATACTTTTTGAACTCGTCTTAATGTGTGTAATCAATGTGACATGATTAAATTATGTAGTGTTATGACAGAAAACACAGGACACACGACGTGTACGGACGTCAGTCGTCTTTCGTTTTATGTAAGTTAATGCACAAGATGAATGGGGTACCACAACAAACGGCACATTCTCATGGAATTTTTTTTTTTACATTTTTTGCTGTTATTGATTGGGAAAGTGACGTTGTGATACTTTTTGAACTCGTCTTAATGTGTGTAATCAATGTGACATGATTAAATTATGTAGTGCTATTTAAAAATTGATGACGTCACGTGTGTTTTGTACCACAATGCAGTTTCATGCACCAAATCTTTACATTCATGTTAGCCCCTCGTTCTAACATAACGCTCAAAAACAAAAATTTCAATACCTATCGAAACAAAAAAGTTATAATAGGTGCACAAGATAAATGGGACACTCTGTATAGCTATCAAGAATATTGAGTATGCACCCTCCACTATTTTCTTTTTGTGCTAACAATGTAACGAAAAAATGCAATAAAACTCACCTGGAACTGTTTTTTTTTTTTAGTGGAGGATATTTGAATCTTCACACCTAGTTATTGTGAATTAATAAAAATTCAAAATCAGCTAACCAGCAATTACTCAATGCCTTGCTATTAGGTATAATGAGTGTACAGTCATTAAGCGGATGATTTACCACCAGAGAGAGCCTGACAGTCATCTGTCTCAGGAAAATCCTCGCTGATGCAAGCGAAGAAAAAGAATAAACACGCATTCCCCGATTCTTGCAACAACCATCGGCAATTCTATAGCCACATTCCTTGGCTAACGGCTGAAAGAAAACCTTCATTAGCAGTAGGTTTTGTATCTTTTGAAATATCTTACAGATTTATTGCCATACTGTTTCAAGATCTCTGTACTGGAAACAAAACTTCTAAAAATTGACGGACGATATTATTTTATTGACTGGTTGAATGTGCTAGTAGTTGCTTGGCAACGTGCAACTGTCTGTAATTATGTCGTCCAAGTTTTTTTATCACTTAAGTTATAATGTAGGTGCAAATAATTGGTAAAATTTTGGACAATCATCATACCAAACAGACAAATAGATTGCCTATCGGTTCATTCCACATGATCTTATAAGTATGGTTTATTTAAATTATTTTCTATTTAAAAAATGATTCGACGTAAGGTATTTCTGTAGTAAAACTTGCAAGAATGAAAAACAAAAGAAGTAGATTCCCGGATTGTTAAAGTGAGACATGAATGAGTCATTAGACCAATATCTGAAAGACACAACATGATGACGATGATGATGATGATGATGATGATGATGATGATGATGATGACGACGTTCTGTGCTTACAAAGGGGAATTCTTGTATAGTTAATGTTAAACCTTCATTTTAAACAAAAGCGAAAGCGGTTGCTATGTAAAATAGTAGCCTATGTTTTTTTTTTTATAAATACTCTACTATTGATCTGAATGAAAGGGGGAAAAAGCAACTGGAATTGTTCAATAGTTGAGCTGTTTGAAATTTTTCCATTACTAATTGTCAAAATTGTAACACAACGTTTCGAAGAGTGGATCTCTCTTAGTCTTGTACAGGGACAACATTTTATTTTTACTTCAATTTTTATTGTACCTAAGTTTTTGAATGTACAGTACTTCACTCCCACCCCTTCTACTAATGAAGTTCCAACTGTCCTCCACACAGATCTAAGACCGCATATAGTAAGCAGTACTGAGTTAGTGAGTATAGTACGTTCCAGAAATATGTTCGCGTTTTCCAGTGACGAAAGGGTTTTCAATATTGAATTATATATTCGCACAGGTACTGTCGTCCATTTGCCTACTTCGCATCCCTATTTCCCCCACCTGCTTCTGCTCGACCCTCTGTAAAGACTAGTGGCTGGGCTGTCTTAGCTCTTTTCTGAAAACAATTTCTGTTAGGAATTGGACGTGTACGTAATATTACATAACTGTTTAAATATCTTAAATAAAAGGGCCTCGTTAAGTAATTAACTGACACGTGATTTTCCCCCGTTCTACGATTCTGCGACATAACCACTTGGACGGACAGTAGATAGCATGTCTGAGTAATTTTATCTCGTCGGATCGGGCAGAAGTCAAGATTGAATTTACAGTATGTAAGGTACTCTTTTATAGAGTAGGTACAGAATTATTTCGACATGAGTTACTAGTACGAAGGACGAAACTGGTAATTGGAATTAGGTACAATAGTCTATAGTGCGATAATATGCGCAAAAGAAATGAAGCCTATGTCGAAATGAACGGCCACCATTTTCAAAAATGTGTTTAAATATCCATATTATGATTATTTTTCAATTTAACTTCATTCTCTATATTGTACGCTAATGTGCTGTAGACAGTATAATATGCTCTGCATAATGAATACGTCCGCATGGATAACTCAGTTCGTGAGTAAAAACACTCATTGTTAATACAGTACTATATTTTGATTAAACAAAAACCTAATGAAAATTATCAAACTCAAAATCGCGATAGTTCCTAGTTTACGTAAATGGATAAACTACTTTTCTTCCCTCCTATACCTAGTAAAGTGATTTGTTTGTGTTTTACACCAGTATCATCGAACTTCAGTCATGGAAGGGAGTAGCAAACGGTGTTTCCGGTTCTTAATCGTTGATCCAAAGGTATAGCCAGGTTAATATTAGAAATGTTAGTAAAAATAAAAAGATGTCTCTGTATAAGCTGTAGGAGGGCATTAAAGGAATGAATTATTGGTAATTGTTTCAACTGGTAAGATTCTACAGGGTTGTAATTTTGCGTATACTGTACGAGAAGTTATTAAGCCTGCTGTCTGAATAGCGTAGTATTCTCAGCACTCAAACTACAGTCTATATAAAAAAAAAAAACTTTATGACGTGCTCCTCATCTTCAGACCGCAGATAGGGAGCATTACTCAAGAAGGCAGCAGAGTTCCCAATCTTGCTAAGGCCCAATTGTATAAAACTCCCTGACTAAAGATCAACTTTGATCGAAGATCGAAAAGTAAACCGAGTTCAGACACTTCTTCTATTGTATAAAACTTTTCTGCGATCAAATTACCTTGGTTCAAATGCAATCTAAGTTCACGTGAAAAGGATTTGGCAACATCGCATAAACAGGTGAAATACGTGATGCGCGGACCATGTTATACAGGTTTGTTCAGTGTTGCCAATCTAGCGATTTTTAACTTTTTTTCAACAACAATTTCTTTTAACTTTTATATTGCTTAAATAGGGATTTAGTGACCTTTTTAGCACCCCATAGTGACAAAATTTAATCTTTCTTTGTTGATAATGAGAAATCTAGCGACTTTACAACTACTTTTTGGCGACTTTCCGTATTACACTCTGTTGGAGACACTGGTTTTTTTTTGCAATGTAAATAATGGCGTACACTAACAAGAAGGTTGACTGTTCTCCGAGTTGTTATCATGTTATGGTGTTTGATACTGCTAAACATAATAAAGCTTTATAAAACGACAATTTTCGTTTAGTAATACAGTTAATTGAACATTTATGAATGTACCTATCATATCCATTAATAATTAATTATAAACATAATATAATTATAGGTTATGTTATTTGATGCTGTTGAACACGATAGAGCCTTATAAAATATAAGAATGTTTGTATATTAAGGCAAGAAATTGAAAAAAAAAATGTATATAAATGTACCTAACATATCTATTAATATTAATAATAATGGATATTTTATTTGCACGATCTGTCACTCGTATATTTCAAACAGAAAAGAAATAACTGAACTTGGATCATCTAACTTAGGCCCGATTGTATAAACCATTTAATCTTAGATCAGAGGTTAAATTGATCCTTGTTTCAGCTGAACTTGGAATTTTATGTTGTATAAAGTCTAATCTGAGATTAATTTGTCTCAAACTAAAGTCAACTTTGACTGAAGAAATTTCTCCGATTAAGTTAGATGATCCAAGTTCAGTTATTTCTTTTCTGTTTGAAATATACGAGTGACAGATTGTGCAAATAAAATATCCATTATTATTAATATTAATAGATATGATAGGTACATTTATATATATTTCTTTCAATTTCTTGCCTTAATACACAAACATTCTTATATTTTATAAGGCTCTATCGTGTTCAGCAGTATCAAATAACATAACCTATAATTATATTATGTTTATAACTACCATTAATTATTAACGGATATGATAGGTACATTCATAAATGTTCACTTAACTGTATTACTAAAAGAAAATTGTCGTTTTATAAAGCTTTATTATGTTTAGCAGTATCAAACACCATAACATGATAACAACTCTGAGAACAGTAACCTTCTTCTTATTGTCCGCCATTATTTACATTGCACAAAAAACCAGTGTCTCCAACAGAGTTTACGGAAAGTCGTCAAAAAGTAGTTGTAAAGTCGCTAGATTTCTCATTATCGACAAAGAAAGATTAAATTTTGTCACTATGGGGTGCTAAAAAGGTCGCTAAATTCCTATTTAAGCAATATAAAAGTTAAAAGAAATTGTTGTTGAAAAAGAGTTAAAGTCGCTAGATTGGCAACACTGAACAAACCTGTCCGCGCATCACGTTTTTCACCTGTTTATGCGATGTTGCCAAATCCTTTTCACGTGAACTTAGATTTCATTTGAACCAAGGTAATTTGATCGCAGGAAAGTTTTATACAATAGAAGAAGTGTCTGAACTCGGTTCACTTTTCGATCTTCGATCAAAGTTGATCTTTAGTCAGGGAGATTTATACAATTGGGCCTTAATCGGAGAAATTTCTTCAGTCAAAGTTGACTTTAGTTTGAGACAAATTAATCTCAGATTAGACTTTATACAACACAAAATTCCAAGTTCAGCTGAAACAAGGATCAATTTAACCTCTGATCTAAGATTAAATGGTTTATACAATCGGGCCTAAAAGTATTAGTCGTAGTGCCGATACCGCACTTAGCAACCTGTTGGTTGTGATTTCCAGCAGATTCTGGTTTATTTTCTCCCGCAGTGGTAATAAAATGGCTCTCCTTTCACTGCTGGCAGATGTATCTGTCCATAAATCAGAACGGAGCTGAGTGGCTCATGAGTTCAGCGCGGAGGCAAATAAACGAGGACTTACACAAGTAATTCAAACGCCTGTCTTCGCTCCCAGATTATTTGTCTTCGGTTTTGAATAAGTGATGGATGGAAGGCTAAGAGGACTATGAAAATACCCGAAGTACACCTCGATGGCAACCTGGTTTAAACAGCGTTATTAATTTTAGAAGCAGTCACTTCTGCTGTAAGCAATCTGAAGCACAGACTGCTTTCCGCTGTGAGCACAGACATTTTAACCTGGGCAGATGAAATGTAAACTTGGCAGTGCGTTTGAAAAGTTCGTGGTCTGACGCATAGATGGCAATGAAAATGTGTCAACAATGCCGCCATTGTTAACGGCAATTTTACATTAGTTCAAGCACGAAATGTCAAAATTTTCTGTTGACTACATTTTGTGTAGTTTAATTTTGAAGTTAGTGCCCCGAACAGATTGGACAAAAAATGGAAAATATCGAGCTTCGTGTTGTCATTAAATATTTCGTAAAAATGGAATGAATCCAACAGAGATTAAAGCAGACGTGGATGCAACAACTTCCAACTTAACACATTACTTTATGCAGATGATCAGATAATTTTAGAAAATTCTGAAGACAATTTACAAAGAGCAATACACACACTATACAAGATAGCTAAAAATTATAATTTAGAAATCTCTATAAATAAAACCAGAATCATGGCCTTCCAAGGAAAGAATCATTCAAGATCCAAAATTGCAATCTATACTAATAATAAATCTGTAGCCGACATTTTTCTGGTAATTTTCGATTTTCCAAAAATAATTGGTCCTAACATATATAATTAACCACCCTGAAACCGAAAATCGCTTTTTTGAAATTTTTGTTTGTATGTCTATCTGTATGTTTGTTACCTTTTCACGCGATAATGGCTGAACGGATTTCGATGAAAATTGGAATATAAATTAAGTTCGTTGTAACTTAGATTTTAGGCTATATGGCATTCAAAATACATTATTTAAAAGCGGGGTTATAAGGGGGCCTGAATTAAATAAATCGAAATATCTCGCTTATTATTGATTTTTATGAAAAATGTTACATAACAAAAGTTTCTTTACAAATAATTTTCGATACGTTTTATTCCTTGAAAATTTTTGATAGGACTGATATTTAATGAGATAAATGAGTTTTAAAATTAAAATAACTGCCATCTAAGGCCGTGTAATGAATTAAAAAACAAATGACTTCGTCTATAAGGGGCCTTGGACAGCAACAATCGAAAGCTATTAAAGATAGCCTACAGAGAATGTTTCTGTGTTTGTATGAAGTAATATCGGAACTTAAATTAACCGATTTGTATAATTAATTATTAATTCACCATTGGAAAGTGTAGTTTCTCTAGATGGACATAATGCTATAATGTTATTACAGTAACTTCTGATATATTATAATATAATATAATTTAAGTTATTTGAAGGGTTCAGAACCATAGTGGGCCAAGCGCCATTTACTGAATACGTAGAAAACAAGGGTTAAAATTAAGTTATTACTATAATTCAATGGAAACCTATAACAAGTAAAATAAAATATACACGTTATATCTAAATGATGTCAATGTTCATTAAACTATGGTTGCATGTAATAAAAATTAAGAAACATGTTAAAGGAATTGTCATTGCACCAAATGAGTGTCTCTGGACCAAAATGATCGCATTTTAATTATTTGGATGCAATTTAAATTAAGTAACATATTAAACGATTTATTTTTCTATCAAACACGAATGTTCCCTGGATCAAATGTCCTATTTTAATTATGTAATTACTTTACATTTATTTCTAATGGGTGCAGCGGAGCGCACGGGTACGGCTAGTCAATAATAATTGTATAGAACAAGTCAACACATTCAACTATCTTGGCTGCAGTCTTTCTTATATGAACTCCAGGGACGTAGATATTAAACTTGCCAAATTTCAGCAGCTGTTAAGGACAATCAAATGAACTCTATTAAAGAAAGTTCGACCAGAAACAATTTTGAAATTCTATAAAGTAATGGCAGTCCCGGCATTATTATATGGATCAGAGACATGGTCATTAACGAAAGGGCAACTTGGAAGAATAGAAGCTGCTGAAATGTGATTGCTAAGACCTCTTGCAGAATATACTCTTTACGACCATAAAAGGAACGCTGACATCCGAGCAGAATTGAATATCACCGCCATTACGGATGCTATAGAATCTTACCTCAACAACTGGTATGAACATGTATTAAGAATCCCGAACAATAGGTTACCAAGAGACTATTGGACTATACACTTCATGGAAAGCGAGACATCGGAAGACCAAGGAAGAGATGGAAAGACCAACTTTCTTCTGGAAGCGGAACAGGCCAGGAGGCCTAATCCAAGACTGTTATTGATGATGATGATTATGGATGCAACACTGGGGGAATCAGCTGCTGTGTTTGCGACTGTGAAATAATGGACGGCAGTATTTAAACATAGTCGAGAGAGTGTGGAAAACGACCTCTGCAGTGGACGTCCAGTAACAGCAACAAGTGAAGAAATCGTAGAAAAAATCCATGATATAGTGTTCAATGACCGTCGACTGAAAGTGCGGGAAATTATCGAGGTTATGAATATCTCAACTGAACGGGTGCGCCATATCTTAGTCAATGTCTTGGGCATGTCCAAGGCCTCCACAAGGTGGGTTTCGTGTTTGTCAACACCGGAACAAAAGCACGTTAGATGTCAAATTTCGAGGGATTTTCTGGCTCGATTCGAGAAAAATACGCTTGATTTTTTAGGCGGTTTGTGACCGCTGATGAGACCTGGATTCACTACTACATACCAGAGACAAAACAGCAGTCGAAACAATGGACACATAGTGATTCTTCGCCTCTAAAAAAAAAAAAACAAAAACTGTTCAATCGGCTGGGAAAGTCTTGGCGTACATGTGCTGGGATTCTATGGGGATAATCACGATTGATTGTCTAGTAAAGGGGAGCACGATAACCGGAGAATATTTTTCAAATGTGCAGCAACTGAAAGGGCAAATTCGCGAGATGACCAAGAAGAAAGTGTTGTTTCATCACGACAATGCACCTGCTCACACGTTCTCAATTGCGGTTACCAAATCACACGAACTTACGTACTTACTTACTGGCTTTTAAGGAACCCGTAGGTTCATTGCCGCCCTCACATAAGCCCGCCATTGGTCCCTATCCTGAGCAAGATTAATCCAGTCTCTACCATCATATCCTACCTCCCTCAAATCCATTTTAATATTATCTTCCCATCTACGTCTCGGCCTCCCTAAAGGTCTTTTTCCCTCCGGCCTCCCAACTAACACTCTATATGCATTTCTGGATTCGCTTATACGTGCTACATGTCCTGCCCATCTCAAACGTCTGGATTTTATGTTCCTAATTATGTCAGGTGAAGTATACAATACGTGCAGCTCTGCGTTGTGTAACTTTCTCCATTCTCCTGTAACTTCATCCCTCTTAGCCCCAAATATTTTCCTAAGAACCTTATTCTCAAACACCCTTAATCTCTGTTCCTCTCTCAATGTGAGAGTCCAAGTTTCACAACCATACAGAACAACCGGTAATATAACTATTTTATAAATTCTAACTTTCAGACTTTTTGACAGAAGACTAGATGACAAAAGCTTCTCAACCGAATAATAACACGCATTTCCCATATTTATTCTGCGTTTAATTTCCTCCATAGTGTCATTTAGATTTGTTACTGTTGCTCCAAGATATTTGAATTTTTCCACCTCTTCGAAGGATAAATGTCCAATTTTTATAGTTCCATTTCGTACAATATTCTGGTCACGAGACATAATCATATACTTAGTCTTTTCGGGATTTACTTCCAACCATATCGCTCTACTTGCTTCAACAAGAATTTCCGCGTTTTCCCTAATTGTTTGTGGATTTTCTCCTAACATATTCACGTCATCCGCATAGACAAGAAGCTGATGTAACCCGTTCAATTCCAAACCCTCTGTGTTATCCTGAACTTTCCTAATGGCATATTCTAGAGCGAAGTTAAAAAGTAAAAAACTACGGTTCAAATTGTTGCCTTTCCCACCCCTCCACTCACCAGATCTCGCACCCTCAGATTTCTTTCTTTTCCCAAAGCTCAAAACTCGCTTGGCTAGAAATAAATTTTCGTCAAATGAAGAGGTTGTCACAGAAGCAGAAGGTTTTTTTTTTTGCAAACCTTGATTAATCTGTGTACAAGGAAGGTATAGCAGCATTGTAGCACTGGTGGACCAAGTGTGAATAGTGTTGAGAAATAAAGATTGTTTAAGGCAGTTTCAGAATAATTCTTGTTTAATTTCTGTGTCAGGCTATGAACTTTTCAAACAATCTTCGTACTCTTGAGATATAGGCTAGACGACAGCCTTTATTTCTTCACTAGCCGTACCTGTGCGCTCCGCTGCACCCGTTAGAAATAAATATAAAGTAATTACATAATTAAAATAGGACATTTGATCCAGGGAACATTCGTGTTTGATAGAAGGATAAATCGTTTAATATGTTACTTAATTTAAATTGTATTTAAAATATTAAAATGCGATCATTTTGATCCAGAGACCACTCATTCGGTGCAATGACAATTCCTTTAACATGTTTCTTAATTGTTATTACCAATTATTTTTGGAAAAGCGAAAATTAACAGAAAAATTTTGGCTACAGATTTATTATTATGTTTATATTATATTATATTATGAAAAAGTGTGTTGATAACGGATGTACTCGAATTAGAAAGTTTTTAATTTGTTGTGGGAGCTCTTGAATCTCAGGAGGAACAGCTTTTACAACAGCGCAACATAATCTGCTTGGCTCATTACCCAATTTTTTTGCATTGCATTTATTGCATATGTATTTTATGTATTTTAACACGATTCAGTTGAGCATAGTTAAAATTTGAATTATAAAATAATGGATTGCTAAGCTAACGTACTATTACTGCATACTGAATCAATACACTCTCGTTGTTCGTTAATTCTCTGAGATAAAAATGAATATGTTCATAAACATTATTTTAAGAAATACAGGAAATGAATATACAGAATAACCTATCAAGTGTTCTGTGCATAAGAAGCTATTTTAATCTTACCTGTCCTCAATTCACTCAGAAGTTACTGTAATAACATTATGTCCATACAGAGAAACTACACTTTCCAATGGTGAAATAATAATTAATTATACAAATCGGTTAATTTAGCTTCCGATATTGCTTCATACGAACACAGAAACATTTTCTGTAGGCTATGATTCATAGCTTTCGATTGTTGTTGACCAAGGCCCCTTACAGACGAAGTCGTTTGTTTATTTCATTACACGGCCTTAGATGACAGTTATTTTAATTTTAAAACTCATTTATCTCATTAAATATCAGTCCTATCAAAATATTTCAAAGAATAAAACTTATCGCAAATGATTTTTAAAGAAATTTTTGTTATGTAACATTTTTCATAAAAATCAATAATAAGCGAGATATTTCGATTTATTTAATTCAGACCCCCTTATAACCCCCCTTTTAAATAATGTAATTTGAATTCCATATAGCCTATAATCTAAGTTACAACGAACTTAATTTATATTCCAATTTTCATCGAAATCCGTTCAGCCATTATCGCGTGAAAAGGTAACAAACATACAGACAGACAGACAGACATGCAAACAAAAATTTCAAAAAAGCGATTTTCGGTTTCAGGGTGGTTAATTATATATGTTAGGACCAATTATTTTTGGAAAATCGAAAATTACCAGAAAAATTTCGGCTACAGATTTATTATTAGTATAGATTCTGAGTTTCTGAAGAAAACTGAAATATCCGACCGCAAATTGAGAAGCAGGTGGCTATCATTTTGCTTTATGTAGTTCATTATCTCTTGATTTTTCATAATCGATCGCAATTGTTTGGTCAATTACAGTGCGTTTGATTTATTATCATCGGAGCTACGACATGATAATGTTTAACGGTGTGGCAAATAGATCCCTCGTCTGGTAGCTCGGCAAGGAAAGAACAAAAATGACGAACGATACTACCTATCTAGACTTTATAGAGCCTTCACTTTCTATGACGTAAGCAAAGAGGAGGAGTCACTCCGGGAATAACAGGGTTGCGACTATAGATACCGGTGTGTATTTTATAATGCTTACCGGAAGTGAACATCCTTCCCCATCACTTCCCTTTTCTCTATTATTAAAAGTGCATTTGTTTCATAACGCGATGAGGCTTATCTCATGTTTTCAGTTTGTTCTGAAGTATTTTTAACTACAATTCGCAGAATTATGGTGTTGAGGGGAATTCCCCTTCGTGAAATGTGTGATACTGTAGTAGTTGTACTAGCACTTAAAACAGGCAAAAAAAATAACATCAGAATACAATAGAGACGGTAGTTAATATAACAGAAGAAACAACTTTAAAGAATTATGATTTATGACATAAACTAAAGTAACGAATAACATTAAGAAATTATATTTTGTAACACGTTTTTATATTTTACTGCATGAGTGACTGTTTAGAAACTAGCGAAGCGAGTTTCCTAATTTTGACGACTACAATAATTCTATAGCATTATAAACGTGTTTCATACTCTATTTTGTACGCCACCATTATAAAACATCTGATAAAGAAATAACATATCAAATTTTTAGTGATGGGTAGTATATTATCATTGTCTATGAAGAATGGGTTGCTATAACGACAATGATGTGGGCCTATATTAACTTATTATGAAACTATCCGTACCCGTGCGCTCCGCTGCACCTGTTAGAAATAAATATAAAGTAATTACATAATTAAAATAGGACGTTTGATCCAGGGAACATTCGTGTTTGATAGAAGGATAAATCGTTACTTAATTGAAATTGTATTTAAATAATTAAATTGCGATCATTTTGGTCCAGAGAGCACTCATTTGGTGCAATGACAATTCCTTTAACATGTTTCTTATTTGTTATTACACGCAATAGTTTAATGAAGATTGACATATCATTTAGTTTTAATGTGTAAACTTTATATTACTTGCTATATGGTTCCATTGAATTATGGTAATAACTTAATTTTAACCCTTGTTTTGTACGTCTTCAGTAAATGGCGCTTGGCCCACTATGGTTCTGAACCCTTCAAATAACTTAAATAGTGATACAGCATAAACAGTGATATGTAATTATATTTCTTTCTTTCGAAAATGTAAGAATTCACGATCTCCTATGTACCATTGCCATGGAAAGAATAAATGTGTTTTTTCTTCCTACTCAAAAATTTTGTATTGTTATTTTGAAAGTCTATCAGACCTAACAAATTTTGCATAGAATAAAACTTATCGGAAATCATTTTTAAAGAAACTTTTGTTATGTAACATTTTTCACAAAAAAGCAATAATAAGCGAGATATTTCGATTTAATTCAGGTCCCGTTAAATGAAGTGTTTTGAATGCCATATAGCCTAAAATCTAAATTACAACGAACTTAATTTATATTTCAATTTTCATCGAAATCCGTTCAGCCATTATCGCGTGAAAAGGTAACAAACATCCAGACAGACAGACATACAAACAAAAATATCAAAACAGCGATTTTCGGTCTCACGATGAATAATTATACATGTTAACACCAATTATTTTTGGAAAAGCGAAAATTACCAGAAAATTTTCGGCTACATATTTATTATTAGTATATATTATATTATATTATATTATATTATATTATATACAAAGTGCGTTGATAATGGATGTACTCCGATAAGAAAGTTTTTAATTTGTTGTGGGGGCTCTTGAATCTCAGAAGCAACAACTTTTACAACAGCGCAACATAATCTGCTTGGCTCATTACCCAATTTTTTTACATTGCATTTATTGCATATATAGTCTATTTTATGTATTTTAACACGATTCGATTGAGCATAGTTAAAATTTGAATTATAAAATAATGGATTGCTAAGCTAACGTACTATTACTGCATACTAAATCAATACACTCTCGTTGTTCGTTAATTCTCTGAGATTAAAATGAGTGTGTACATAAATATTATTTTAAGGAATACAGAAAACGAATGTACAAAAAAGCCTATCACATTTTCTGTGCATAGGAAGCTATTTTAATCTTACCTGTCCTCGATTTACTAAGAAGTTACTGTAATAACATTATAGCAGTATGTCCATCTAGAGAAACTACACTTTCCAATGGTGAAATAATAATTAATTATACAAATCGGTTAATTTAGCTTCCGATATTACTTCATACAAATACAGAAACATTGTCTGTAGGCTAAGTTTAACAGCTTTCAATTGTTGCTGTCCAAGGCCCCTTTTTCGATTGTTGTTGTCCCAGGCCCCTTATAGACGAAGTCATTTGTTATTTCATTGCACTGTCTTAGATGGCGTTGTTATTGCAATTTTGAAACTCATTTATCTCATTAAATATCAGTCCTATCAAAATTTTGTAAAGAATAAAACTTATCGGAAATCATTTTTAAAGAAACGTTTGTTATGTAATATTTTTCACAAAAATCAATAATAAGCGAGATATTTCGATTTATTTAATCCAGGCCCCCTTACAACCCCCCTTTTAAATAAAGTATTTTGAATGCCATATAGCCTAAAATCTAAGTTACAACGAACTTAATTTATATTCCAATTTTCATATAAATCGGTTCAGCCATTATCGCGTGAAAAGGCAACAAACATACAGACAGACATACAAACAAATTTTTCAAAAATGCGATTTTCGGTTTCAGGGTGGTTAATTATATATGTTAGGACCAATTATTTTTGGAAAATCGAAAATTACCAGAAAAATTTCGGCTACAGATTTATTATTAGTATAGATTAACAAAACATTGTTATTCTTACATAAATGTGGTGATTAATAAATGCGATGAGTATAAAGAAAGAAACAGTCTTCACTTCTGGAATTAATTGACTCTAAATGGGAATTGGAAGATCCTACTTGCCCTTGCGAATCTCGGAATGCTGGTGGAATGGGTTTTTCGATAGTTTCCAGGAAATATCTCTATTTTCTGCAGACGAGTTGGCTTACAAAGATTATCTCTTGCAGCGATTTTTAAACTTTCACACGAAACAGATTCCCAACAGAACGCAATTTATGTCACAACAGCAACTGTGACAACATCTGTAATGACAATGGCGTGTTTTTTTCTTTACCAATTAGAGGTCAATATTAACTTTACTCGAATAAATACTGACGTCAACCTAGTTGGTCGCATGCCTAGATTAACTTGAGGTCAGCAGATCGTGTTTGGCCATTCTTCTCGTTAGAACATGCGAAAATTCGTCAAGAGGGAAGCCCCGTCACAAGTCATGCAATGTTCTTCCTGCTGGTGTGCCATCATTTGCGCGTATAAAAAGCGCGGGCTGCAGACACGGGGCACAACTCTGCAGCAAGATGAAGTGCTACCTCGCGATTCTGTTGGCGATCGTCGTGGTGACGTCACACACTTCCCAAGCCAAGCCGTTCACCGAATGCCAATTCCTTGCAGAGCTGAGGAAGCATCACTTCAAAGACCTTCGGAACTGTAAGTGTTACTTTGTTATTCTGACATTATTATATTTGATACTTTCGTCCAGAAAACCACAAAATGGAAGTGATATAAATTTTGCAGATTGAAGGGAGCAGTAGAATAAATTAAAATAAATAAAAAAGCTATCATGCATTTTGTGGTAAAGTGCATGGTTAATTAGATAATTAGACTGAAAATCTGAGTAGTTTGGCAACAGCGCTTTGTCTACTCACCTATGAATACCAGCATTCCGTACCTCTGTCACTGCAGTAGGGTTGCCAGATTTCCTAATGGTACGGAATAGCTATATGTGTTATTTTTGTAATTTTCAAGAAAACAGGCCATTTTATTTAAAAACTGCAAAGGGATAAATCATCCCTTATTACTTTCTGTAATGATAAGAGTAAAAAATCGCAATCGTATGGATAGCACTTATCGAGTAAAAGAGAGTTAACATTTAGAGGGAAAATATTTTTGTGAGAAAAATATTCATTTACTAATACGGTAGGCCTATTATAATTTTTTATTGTACTGTATCCAAGGAATAACAATCTGCACAATTCTATCATTCCCACTCTGTAGACTTTAATCTTCCCACTTGTGTAAGTATTATCTTCTTATTCCATTTTTATTTCAAGTTTTACGAAAACATTATTATTATTATTATTATTATTATTATTATTATTATTATTACTATTATTATTACCATTCACGTCTAGCGAATTATGTGCAAAGCTTTACTTAAATATGCACTTCATGCAAGAATATTAAATTATTACTTTTTTGTAAAAGCTTTTCTTTCCCTTTCCGCCATCATATTACAGCTATGTAGTTATAATTTTTGGCAGTCTTGTGGGAAAGTCTTTAAATTATTTCAAAGGCATATTGGTTCCGATGCAACACCAGGTCGTCTAAATCAAGTTAGATTCTTAATTAATCGACCTGGTATATTACATGGTCAATGCTCCGAAATCTGTGGGGCAAACCATAGATTTATACCAATCGTAATTGAAAGAATCTCAACAAACGGCTTTATTAACTGAATTCTAAAAATAAATTAATCATCAGATGACTGAAAGCAAGTAATGGTCTCTTAAACCAAATTATAGTAATTTAGCAATTACTTCTGATGAGAAAATTTAGTTAAATAATAACATTATCTTGTCAAGATAAAATTATTCATATGAATAATTTTCTATTCCACAAATAATACCTCTAAGATGATTAATACTATTTTTATTTTTCTCTATTATATTTATATTATTTAATTCCATGAATTACTTTTCATATATTCCAATTAAATCATTAACAGAGAAAAAAATAATTAATATAAAAATTATAAATTGAAAATGATAAGTAATTTATTTTCAGTATTTGACCCATCAACAAGTATAATAAATTTATCATTAAATTGAATTAGCACTATGTTAGGTTTATTAATTATTGCAATAAGTTACTGATTAATTCCATCACGACATTATATTTTATGAAATAAATTATTAATAAATTTACATAAAGAATTCAAAACATTACTTGGAACAAGAAATATTTATAAAGGAGCTTCATTCACCTTTATTTCTTTATTCTCAATAATTATATTTAATAATTTCTTAGGTTTATTTCCATATATTTCAATGTTAATTGAAAAATGAGTTCTATTCAGTCAATACTTAACATAAACACAATAAAACATGTTATAATAACATTTAAACAGATTTAAAAACAAACGTTTTCGCCAGTTTTGATTGGCATCTTCAGGTCGTGTAGGTCGAATGGAACATGTTATAAAAAGTGAACACTTGGTATATGACGTTAAAAACCAAAGTTACAACTGTAATATCACTTACAACAGAGAATAGAACGATGTGTGTAGAATCACTGTGTTGAAAGAGGCGTGTGTGAACCAAGGGAACAGCAAAACTCTTCTGTCATTGCAGATAGAGTTTTCAAGATAGATTTGAAGATGCTACGAATAGGTCGGTCGTGTGGCCGTTATGGAAAGCAGGAAAAATCCTGTAAATTGTAAGGATAGAATGAAAGAATAGGTCTATTTAGAAGCATTTAAGTATTATTTAAATCTTCTAAAACAATACTTACAAAAAATGGAAGAACGTATTGAAATCCTTGAGGACGGCGACACGACTGATCTATCTTGAAAACTGTATCTGCAATGACAGAAGAGTTTTGCTGTTTCCTTGGTTCACACACGCCTCTTTGAACACAGTGATTCTACACACATCGTGGAGGCTTTTTGCTATATTCTATTCTCTGTTTTAAGTGATATTACAGTTGTAACTTTGGTTTTTAACGTCATATACCAAGTGTTCACTTTTTATAACATGTTCTATTCGACCTACACGACCTGAAGATGCCAATCAAAATTGGCGAAAACGTTTGTTTTTAAATCTGTGTAAATGATATTATAACATGTTTTATTGTGTTTATGTTAAGCATTGACTGAATAGAACTCATTTTTCAATTAACTTTAAATTATTGTCTCGCTTTAAGATAGTTTATTTAATGAGGCCTACTTTAAGGAAATGTTATTCAATTTTGTTACGCTGTAAGAAGTAACGATTTTTGTCTCAACTTTAATTTTTTTGTGCGAAGTTTTACTTCTTTTATCCTTTGAAATTTTGTGAAAGAACTATTCCTGTCATTGCCGTCATTTTGTGCACTTATTTACTTCACATTTCTGTTTTTTTTTAAGGATCCATTTTTCTCTCAATTTCTCCTTTTGTAATAGGCCTAATTGAGAAGTTATTTTCCTTCTCAGCATTTTTATGTACCTATTTCTTTTATTCATTTTATTTTTCTCGATATACTTTTGCAACGATTTATTATTTGTATGATATTTGTGGGCGAAGCTTTTTTCACGAACTTTGTGCAAAAATTTGATATTTTAATTTTCATTTTACACAAGGATTCGTTTCATTCTGTAGATTTTTTCTCGTTGCCAAACTTTCAGAACGGCCCCGAGGTTCACTCAGCCTCATATAAAATTGAGTACCGGGTCTTTCCCGGGGGTAAAAGGCGGTCAGAGCGTGGTGCCGACCACACCACCTCATTCTAGTGCCGAGGTCATGGAAAGCATGGGGCTCTACCTCCGTGCCCCCCAAGTGCCTTCATGGCATGTTACGGGGATACTTTTACCTTTTTTTTATTAGTTTCATTCTGTAGTCAGTACAAATCTGATTTGTAATTACCATCAAGCATTATATAAAATAAAATTGATTTTATCCATCTACTTTGTTTTCTGTTCCCAATACAATGTGGATGTAGGCTTTCTTGCGCGGAAGTATCATGTTCAATATAAATCCACTAGCATGAAATGTTAATTCTTATTATACAATATTAACAGACCTATGTATTAATCTGATGAATTAACGATAATAAAATTGATATTGTAGTAATATCACTTCCTGATATTTTTATCTCTATACTCCATTTTTATTTTTATTATTCGCATATTAGCTACAATTGAATTTGTTCACTTCAGTAAGAGACTAACGATGTTCAAATTAGAAACATTGGAACATGTACAGAGTTGCTTATTTTATGTTTAAGTATCTTAATAAATAATTAAGATTTAAATTGTTCAGAAATGCAATTATGGAATGTCTTCCAATTTCTTTATATGTGATGAACTTGTACAAAACATTATCTGCCACATAACACTCAGTAATTGAAGTCTGATCTCTCACTTCGTCCTGAAGTCTAGTCGAATGGTCTAGGCAATTTATCAACTACATTTTATTTGTGTCACCGACTATTAACAGCCCTATCTTTTGTTGTTGGGAAGTTAGGTAAACAGCTGCCATTTAGTATTCATTTAAATGTGATAAAATTTCATTGATTAAAGTTCTCGTTAACACTTTGTTAAAAACATAAAATTTACTCTGTCACACGTTAAAAGTATTAAAATTGTTAAAAAGGTATTTACCTTCGACAGACGGCCCGTTTCGACGCTATTTGTCGTCATCTTCAGTGTCTCTTGAACCACTGCTGATTTTGGCTCTGCGATGTGCAGTTGTCGATGGTAGGGGTGGGGGTGTGTTGCTCCTATGGTGGGGGTTGGCTGTCTGTATGCTATGACGTACTATGACGTCAAACAATGTGTCGACAATAATCATGACTACAATAATATAGAAACAGATATGGAAATTTTACACATCACACCAAAAAGTTCACAGTTAAACATCCTAGAACAATACGAAATATATAAGAATACAATAGCACACCCACATTACATACTTAATACGCAACTACAGTTCAATACGCACACATTGTTTGACGTCATAGTACGTCATAGCATACAGACAGCCAACCCCCACCATAGGAGCAACACACCCCCGCCCCTACCATCGACAACTGCACATCGCAGAGCCAAAATCAGCAGTGGTTCAAGAGACACTGAAGACGACGACAAATAGCGTCGAAACGGGCCGTCTGTCGAAGGTAAATACCTTTTTAACAATTTTAACACTTTTAACGTGTGACAGAGTAAATTTTATGTTGATAAAATTTCTTTCAAAACACATCGAACGTAGAACTACACAGACGAAAGACAAGTTGATCCATTCGGAAAATTTTAGCCATGTGTAAACTGAAAAGGAAGCTAAATGACGGAACATTTGCGGTATTGTTCCATATTATCTCATGTCACTGAAGTGATCATATTTGTTTATTAATATGATAGAATTCCAAATTTTATGCATGGAGATTCTTGCAACCGCTAGCATTTGAAGTTAACTAAGCAAGCATTGTGGAGTGAAAGGTTTGCATTGAAGTTGAAGACACTGGAGAGAGAATTTGCGCAGCACTGACTTGTGGTTTTTGTCGTCAGGGCTCTGTCTAGCGAAAAGCGAGAGCAGCCTGCGGTCCCACGTAGTAGGGGGCCCGAACAAGGACAATAGCTACGACTACGGGATCTTCCAGGTGAGATGCATGTCAGATGATCATTAGTCATCATAAGCATTGCTATCATGGCCATACATAATGTGTTAGGCCTTCGTATTTTCAGGTCTGACTTTATGAAATTTGTTACTTTTCCCTTTTCTTGGTTGTCATATTGCTATAATTTACCATAGTTACAATTTTATATCAGTCAGATAAAAAATATGAAATCCTAGGTAATAATTTATTTTATCTGTCATAAACATGTTACGTGAAAAATATTTCAATTTTTTTTTCGGATAGTTGAAAAAATGAATTCATAAAATTGAAAGAGATTGTCAAAATTGTGGAAAGTTCGGAGATCGGATAGACAAATTATTTATAAAAAAATTAAAACATTAAATTAATTATGATTTACACATAAATGCATTAATTCCACAATTATATATATACATATAAAATTATAATTGTTTTGTGCTCTTTGATCTGCTGTTCTGAGGTTACTAGGCAACATCATTATAAAATGACAATCGATACGAACAGCTGTTACAGGGGCGGCCATTTTTTTTCTTTATATACAACGCTTAAACTAGAGGTTTCTTGTATATAAGTACTGCAAAAGCAATTCCCATGTATAGTTATACACTTATACATCCATCGCTTATGCATAGGATGCGAATTAAGATTTCTGATGAGGGGGGGGATAGAATCCTAGAGAGAATACCATATATAAAATTATTATTATCCTCATTCAATACGGCTCAATGCTTGGTAGCACTGAGTTGCTTGTCTTGCATCTTGATAGTAATAATAATTATAATAATAATAATAATAATAATAATAATAATAATAATAATAATATCCATGAGCAGCTTAGGATAAGATGTGTAATTCCTAGTTAATGATTGTAGTCAACTTGCAGGTGATGATAATACATCAATATTATTTTCTTTGCTTAATTTATACTTTATAAAGTATACTCGTATTAAAACAATTATATTTTGTGAGGGGGGCATAGAAGTCAGGAACGTTAATATGAATTTATGAGAGGGATAACTTTCCAACAGGGTGGAAATTCCCCCAAGCCCCCCCCCGTTAATTCGCACCCTGCTTGTGCATGGTTTATTAGTATAGACCGGAATTTAGGAAAAAAACCTATTTTTTTCCTTCTTACTTACAGACTTGAGATTTAATATTTATATTTTTCATGGAAGTATAGTTGTAAATAAAGGGATTTTATAGTGCCTAAAATGTCTATTTCGACGTTAGTGCCTATTTTTAAGTTTTTTTAATTTTTGCATCATTTTTCGCAACTGTTTACTGTTTTTCTTAACATCCTGTACCGTTTACATTCCAAGACGGATAACAATTCCTTCCTAGCAGTGAACAGCACAATAGAGAATATAGGCCATCCATTCTCATTCTTACAATCTATCAATCCTAAAATTCCAACTTTCAGTCGGCCTTCTGTGCTCGAGGTTGCGGGTTCGATCCCGGCCCAGGTCAATGGCATTTAAATGTGCTTAAATGCGACAGGCTCGTGTCAGTAGATTTACAGGCATGTAAAAGAACTCCTGCGGGACAAAGTATTATTATTATTGTTGTTATTATTATTATTATTATTATTATTATTATTACTATTATTATTATTATTATTATTATTATTATTATTATTACTTACAAATGGCTTTTAAGGAACCCGAAGGTTCATTACCGCCCTCACATAAGCCCGCCAGCGGTCCCTATCGTGTGCAAGATTAATCCAGTCTCTATCATCATACCCCACCTCCCTCAAATCCATTTTAATATTATCCTCCCATCTACGTCTCAGCCTCCCTAAAGGTCATTTTCCCTCCGGCCTCCCAACTAACACTCTATATGCATTTCTGGATTCGCCCATACGTGCTATATGCCCTGCCCATCTCAAACGTCTGGATTTAATGTTCCTAATTATGTCAGGTGAAGAATACAATGCGTGCAGTTCTATGTTGTGTAACTTTCTGCATTCTCCTGTAACTTCATCCTGCTTAGCCCCAAATATTTATTATTATTATTATTATTATTATTATTATTATTATTATTATTATATCTTCCTCTGTCTATCAGCAATTTAACCCAAACTCGCTGGGTTGTACCCGAATAAGCATTCTCTTACAGTCCAAGACAGATAACAACCTCTTCCTTTTTTCTCACCATTTGTAAGTACAGCAGTGAGCGACACAATAGGCGCTGATATCTGAGCCTATTTTAGGCGCCTAAAATGTCACTTTTTAGGGCCTAAAATTCCGCTCTCTTTTCATTAGTAACGTTTTCTGCCCTAACTCTGCATAAGTCTGGTATAAAAATTATACACGGTTTATTAGTAAGACCTTTACTGTTTTATTTCTGTCCAAAGCAGCACAACCGGCCACGTATTTAGCTGTAGATGTTTAGTTCAGTACTTTCCACTAATTATATTAGCCAGTTAATATACTTGTACATTTTTTGATTTCAACTTATTGCGATTTTATCTCTGTACTTGTATTTTCTTTCTATTTTTGTATTTGTATTTGTACTTTTATTTCCATTTCTTACACATTAATTTTCTCTCATTTAAACTTTTCCAACGTTAGTTATTATATTTCCTTATTCATTTGTTTGTGTTTCATTTGCAGATCAACAGTAGATACTGGTGTGCGAAAGGAGAGAAAGGAGGGGACTGCAATATAAGATGTGAAGGTGCGTACAATTATTGTAGCCCGAAATCTGTCAACAAGGGAGCGGATAAAGAAGCTGTTGCTACACTGCTCCCACTACTACTACTACTACTACTACTACTACTACTACTACTAACTACTACTACTACTACTACTACCAACTACTACTACTACTACTACTACTACTACTACTACTACTACTACTACTACTAACTACTAACTACTACTACTACTAACTACTAACTACTACTACTACTAACTACTACTACTACTACTACTAACTACTACTACTACTAACTACTACTACTACTACTACTACTAACTACTACTACTACTAATACTACTACTAACTACTACTACTACTACTACTACTAACTACTACTACTACTACTACTAACTACTACTACTACTACTAACTACTACTACTACTACTAACTACTACTACTACTAACTACTACTACTACTAACTACTACTACTACTAACTACTACTACTACTAACTACTACTACTACTACTACTACTAACTACTACTACTACTACTACTACTAACTACTACTACTAACTACTACTACTACTAACTACTACTACTACTAACTACTACTACTACTACTACTATTACTACTACTGCTACTACTACTACTACTACTACTACTACTACTACTACCACTACTACTACAGTAAAATTCTAGTATGACGAAATGCTAAGGACCCCTGAAATTACATTTCTTCGTTACAGTGAAATTTCGTTATATCGAAATGCTTTATTTTTCCAAAGAAACACGCATGCTTGTTCATTTACCTCTATTTACCCCGTAAATTCTGCACATTTTGCATGTAGATTTAGAAAATACCCTTAAATGAAACAAAAAGCTGGACTTGCATTGCATTTGATAACAAAAATTTTGATATAGAAATAGTACAAAATTCATTTTTCAAGCCTGCTTCACAGGGAGCGTTACCTGAAAGCTAGACTTGCATAACATATACGTTACTGTAGGTACGTCAGCAGAAAACCACAATTTCAAGTCACACAGAGTTTGTGTGCACTCGATGTGGGTTTCTGGCGTCTTGTCAGCCCACTCGAATTACGTGAACATAAGTGGAAAAGTTGAGACGGTGTCGGATGAAGTTCCTGGGTAGCTGAGTTGGTAAGAGCGCTGGTGCGTTCAGCCAGAGGTCCCGGGATCGATACCCTACCCCGGAACAGTTTTTCCCTTAAAATTATTCAAGTCTGCTTCACAGGGAGCTTTGCCTGAAAGCTAGACTTGTATAGTACAAAATCTAAGTTCAATAAATAAGCATTTTGTAGGACAAGAGGTGCCATGTTGTATGGGAAGTTATGAGACATTAGTGAGATGTGCTGAGATTGGTAGAAGGGAACTAAATGGGATGAATAAGTGAACAACTGAGAAATAAAGTAATACAAAATTTAGAGACATCTCCATCATAGTAGACTTACTATACTAGCTAGATATTCAATGACCACGTGGTCACTATGAAATTGCAATATTAATCTATTATAAAATATGTCTCTACTTGTTAACGAATTGAACCCTATATTTCAAATATTTTATTAAAAAGAAGTAACAACATTTTTATTTCATTACTAGCCGTACCCGTGCGCTCCGCTGCACCCGTTAGAAATAAATATAAAGTAATTACATAATTAAAATAGGACGTTTGATCCAGGGAACATTCGTGTTTGATAGAAGGATAAATCGTTTAATATGTTACTTAATTTAAATTGCATCCAAATAATTAAAATGCGATCATTTTGGTCCAGAGACAATCATTTGGTGCAATGACAATTCCTTTAACATGTTTCTTAATTTTTATTACATGCAACCATAGTTTAATGAAGATTGACATAATTTAGATTTAATGTGTATATTTTATTTTACTTGTTATAGGTTTCCATTGAATTATGGTAATAACTTAATTTTAACCCTTGTTTTCTACGTCTTCTGTAAATGGCGCTTGGCCCACTAAGGTACTGAACCCTTCATATAACTTAAATTATATAATATAATATTACATATTATATTATATTATATTATATTATATTATACTATATTATATTATATTATATTATATTATATTATATTATATTATATTATATTATACTATATTATATTATATTATATTATATTATATTATATTGTATTATACTATACTATATTATATTATATTATATTATATTATATTATATTATATTATATTATACTATATTATATTATATTATATTATATTATATTATATTATATTATACTATATTATATTATATTATATTATATTATATTATATTATATTATATTATATTATATTATATTATATCAGAAGTTACTGTAATAACATTATAGCATTATGTCCATCTAGAGAAACTACACTTTCCAATGGTGAATTAATAATTAATTATACAAATCGGTTAATTTAGCTTCCGATATTACTTCATACAAACTCAGAAACATTCTCTGTAGGCTATGTTTCATAGCTTTCGATTATTGTTGTCCAAGGCCCCTTATAGACAAAGTCATTTGTTTTTTAATTCATTACGCGGCCTTAGATGGCAGTTATTTTAATTTTAAAACTCATTTATCTCATTAAATATCAGTCCTATCAAAATTTTTCAAGGAGTAAAACTTATCGCAAATTAATTTTAAAGAAACTTTTGTTATGTAACATTTTTCATAAAAATCAATAATAAGCCAGATATTTCGATTTATGTAATTCAGACCCCCCTTATAACCTCCTTTTAAATAATGTACGTATTTTGAATGCCATATAGCCTAAAATCTAAGTTACAACGAACTTAAATTATATTCCAATTTTCATCGAAATCGGTTCAGCCATTATCGCGTGAAAAGGTAACAAACATACAGACAGACAGACATACAAACAAAAATTTCAAAAAAGCGATTTTCGCTTTCAGGGTTGTTAATTATATATGTTAGGACCAATTATTTTTGTAAAATCGAAAATTGCCAGAAAAATTTCGGCTATAGATTTATTATTAGTATAGATATTGATTTTTTTTTTTGTTTGTAAAAATGAATTTCGTTATTGAAATATTTTAATATTAAATGATATTGGGGGGGGGGGAAGGCAGGGGACAGAAAACTGTTTCGTAATCATGAATATTTCGTTATATTGGCATTCGTTATAACGGCATTTTACTGTACTACTACTACTAGCACCATCACAAAAGGCTAATATGCTACTATACATCTATCGCTGCTATTACATATTATCACTATCATTATTACTATTATTGCCGCTATTGGCTTTTCGAGAGCTTTGCTCTTTGGCATACGTTGTCTCATTGTACGCCCTGTATATGCGTGAATTCGATTCTTACGTTTTCGAAGTCACTTGAAGGTCAATCTACTTTTTCAAAGAGAAGTTTAGCCCATAGTTTTTACGTTTTATTCTCATTCCTTGTAGGCTACAAAAATAAATAACGTTTGTATAAGCCATTTTTCTATTTAGCGCTTAGTTTCTATGATATTTTAAAAGCGAAAATTGATGAAAGAAATTCATATTACATTAAGCATCTAAATGAATTACTTTTATCAATTTTTGCTTAAGGGATTACCTCATTGAGAAAGTTGATCCATGTACCAACAACTCCAGAAAACATGCAGGAGTGTAGTCTATGCGAAATGCTACAGCGAACGTTGAGAGGGAAGTAATTTTACCTATACATGAATCTTTTGTTCAAAGAATCGGAAAGTGCATGATAGGACATGATTTGAGCAATTTTAAAATAATCTAATTCAGCGTTACATTTTTTTGTTTTTATAATAAAAATGTAGATGCTTATGAAATGGAGGAATTTCTTTGATCGATTTTGCTTTTAAAATATTTGTGAAAGTAACTGACTAAATTGAAAAATGGTTTATACAAAAGCTACTAATTTATGTACTATAACTAATGGGAATCTATACTAATAATAAATCTGTAGCCGAAATTTTTCTGGTAATTTTCGATTTTCCAAAAATAATTGGTCCTAACATATATAATTAACCACCCCGAAACCGAAAATCGCTTTTTTGAAATTGTTGTTTGTATGTCTGTCTGTCTGTCTGTCTGTATGTATGTTTGTTACCTTTTCACGCGATAATGGCTGAACTGATTTCGATGAAAATTGGAATATAAATTAAGTTCGTTGTAACTTAGATTATAGGCTATATGGTATTCAAAATACGTTATTTAAAAGTGGGGTTATAACGGGGCCTGAATCAAATAAATTGAAATATCTCGCTTATTATTGATTTTTTTGAAACATGTTACATAACAAAGGTTTCTTTAAAAATGATTTCTGATAAGTTTTACTCTCTGAAAAATTTTGATAAGACTGATATTTAATGAGATAAATGAGTTTTAAAATTAAAATAACTGCCATCTAAGGCGGTGTATTGAAATAAAAAACAAATGACTTCGTGTATAAGGGGCTTTGGACACAACAATCGAAAGCTATGAAACATAGCCTACAGACAATGTTTCTGTCTTTGTATGAAGTAATATCGGAAGCTAAATTAACCGATTTGTATAATTAATTATTATTTCATCATTGGAAAGTGTAGTTTCTCTGGATGGACATAATGCTATAATGTTATTACAGTAACTTGTGAGTGAATTGAGGACAGGTAAGATTCAAATAGCTTCTTATGCACAGAAAACTTGATAGGTTATTCTGTATATTCATTTCCTGTATTTCTTATAATAATGTTTATGAACATATTCATTTTTATCTCAGAGAATTAACGAACAACGAGAGTGTATTGATTTAGTATGCAGTAATAGTACGTTAGCTTAGCAATCCATTATTTTATAATTCAAATTTTAACTATGATCAATTGAATCGTGTTAAAATACATAAAATACTATGCAATAAATGCAATGCAAAAAAATTGTTTAATGAGCCAAGCAGATTATGTTGCGCTGTTGTAAAAGTTGTTCCTCCTGAGATTCAAGAGCTCCCACAACAAATTAAAAACTTTCTAATTCGAGTACATCCGTTATCAACACACTTTTTTTTTATAATATAATATAATATAAACATAATAATAAATCTGTAGCCAAAATTTTTCTGTTAATTTTCGCTTTTCCAAAATTTTTATGTCCAAATGAGTGGTCTCTGGATCAAAATGATCGCATTTTAATCATGCAAATACAATTTAAATTAAGTAACATAATAAACGATTTATCCTTCTATCAAACACGAATGTTCCCTGGATCAAATGTCCTATTTGAATTATGTAATTACTTTATATTTATTTCTAACGGGTGCAGCGGAGCGGACGGGTACGGCTAGTAAAAAATAAAAAACTACGGACTTTTCTTCGAAGAAATTATATTGAGCATCAAAGGACCTCGAAAACGTCCTACAAATGAAACATAAATATACCGGTAATGTAATTTGCTTTCCCCCTTAAAGTCAACTAACTTTGAATTAAACAATTTCTTTCTAAAACACTTCTTCTTAAGAACTATCGCATATCAACTTAAATATTCCAGACTATACAGGGTGTAACAAAAATGTATGTCAAAACTTTAGGGAAATATTTCTCACATGTAGAGGATGAAAATGTCATATAAACATGGAACCGGAAACGGTTTATTTCTGTGCTAGAGCTTATTTTCTGTAACTAGTCCTCCCCCAGTTTACAAATAAGAGCTTGTAAATAAGAACTTCTTTACAAACAGCTTGTAACCTGACTGTGGTAGTGTTTACGTCTGATTAGTGGTAGTGGGGTCTTGACGTAATTCTTAGGTTCACCACCAGTGTTGATTTGAAACTACGTACAAAGGTCGTGCAACTCACTTCATTGCCTGACTACGTCGGTTACTAAATGAATGGTTCATTGACATGGATAGAGAGAGGTGGACCAATTCCTTGGCCTCCATGCTCTCCGGACCTAAACCCACTAGACGTTTACTTATGGGGGCATTTGAAAACTCTTGTTTATGAAACCCCCGGTGCAAGCTGTAGAATCTTCGCGCCCGTATTGCGGAATACGACATTCTCCAGGGATACATCAGCGTCCCCGGGGTGCAATGTGAGGGCAGGTTGATGCATGTATCCGTGCTAATGGAGAGCATTTTGAACACTTCTTGCAACGCAGAGTTTCATGTGGTAGGCTATGTTTCTGTGTGTTTCCCATGATATGTATGCAAAGGTTTAGGGCTCTAACATGGAAATAAAGAGTTTCCGGACCCATGTTTATATAAATATTTTTGTTGCGAGATCGCGCGTATTTACTTGTTTTCCGCACAGAACCAATACGCGGTAAGTGTGAAATACCACATTCAGTATTCCCAACGTAACACACATAACAATTTCCCTCTTCTTACCGCTTAAGCGCGACATTCATTTTACTGCTTTAGGCTTTTAACATATTATTTTTACAGACGTTTAACATAGTAATAATTATAAATTGGAAACTTACCACTGCAATTTCACCTAAATTGCAATGTTAATTATTGTTTTTAAATATTTGCAAAAATTAAGTAAAGTCTACTACTCCACGAAACTTATTGCATTCCTGATACAAGTAACATTAAGGAAGCCGTGAAAAAATCAACAGGATTCCAGATGCCGATGTTATTACTGCAATATGTTATATAAATAATATTGTTAAAATATTAAAATGAAAAATAAATCATTACATAACCTTACCGTTTGTTTTAAGTTCGCATTTATAGACTGGGGGGGAAAAAAAGACAGACGTATATCACGGCCTGCTGGAGTATAGTAAAGCTGCCGTCATTAAACAGAAACCAACATGGAGATTTCATTGCAACTACGTTTCGCTTTTTCAATCTTTTCCTCGAACATGAAAACGTCAACATACCGCTCTTGTAACGTATATTACTATTATAGTCTACATGTGAGAGATATTTCCCGAAAGTTTTGACATACCTTTTTGTTACACCCTGTATATGCGAATATTGTAGAATTTTGTCATTAAATTAGTGGCCACGAAGGCTATCGACCAGCACAGAAATTATCTTAAAGGTGGCGAATTTAAAAAAGTGGACTTTAAATATAATGGATGGCCAAAGGAATATGCAGATATAAATATGATTGGACGTTGTCTGTGGTCGACGCATCTCGAAACCATGTCAGTATGGACATTGTGATGCATTGTAAAATGCTATTAAAGCCGTAATTGCAGGGAAGGAGGGATGCTTACAATAGCTGATCGCTATTCGTAGTGCTCTCACGTCTGCGAGCGAGCGGTATGTGGAAAGTTAGTCTGGAGCGGATGGGCGTAACTTTCGAGGCGGTGCTGGAAGACGAGCACTGATCCCTGTCCCTCGGTGCACTATGATAATACAAAATAAAGTCAAATAATGGGGAACAAATACGTAAGTCGCATAGATTTGCCCTCTTCGAAATTGTTGATACTTTTTTCCTATATATCCACATAAAAAATTATTCTGAAACTTCACCACATAATTACAGTGATCGACAAGCTTAGAGCTGAATAACTACTGGGTGTTCAGTTCAAAGTGTGTCATGGCTTGCTGTATGTCGTCATATGGCTAGTCGATGAGCCTAGAGACTTCAATCTTCCTACACTTCCGCAGAGGTGTATTACCTATGTGCCAGAGAAGTTGCCTAGCAAATATAGCGTTCATTCAGAAGAGTACTTACCGATACGTACGGTAATGCTGGTAGTGGCAGGAATGTGAACTGTTTCGAAACATGTACTCAGGTGAGTTTTTTTCTTACTGTCGGGATATGTGGAGAGGGTTGATTACTTACGTACTTGTTGACATTAACTTCGACGGTCAACATGGACACGGAGGATTTGATTTGTGTTGTGGAATGTTACCGTACGCAACCGATGATAACAAATACCCTGCGTACGACTTGCCGGCGCAAAACACAGTTCGAAAGAGGTTATGGTAGCACACAGACCGTACAGACCGACATCTGTTGCTACGACGTTCAAGTTATACCGTACACGTTCTCAAGTTCAGATTGAACGCCTTGAATAATAGGCAACTTCTCTGACATAAAAGCTTAAACTCGCTTCAAATCGCTGACTCACAACAGTGACGTCATGACACACTTTGAAATGAACACCCAGTATGTTTAGGAATCAGCATGTATGCGACACATGGGATGAATAGTAGCGTTGCTGTTAAACTGTATCGCTGCAAGCCGGAAGGTCGCGGGTTCGATTCTCGATAGAGTCATGAATTTTTCAATTGATCTAATCATTCATAATCCACCCTCTGAGTAGATTTGGCCTTAATGGAGTTGACTTCACCTTTTATGTGGCACATAGTTTTGTATGAGTAAACAAGAATTTATACCTACCTCTGTGGAGTAACGGTTAGTATGTGTGACAGTGAAACGAGTGGGCCGGTATTGAAGCATAATAGCTGGGTAACTTTCGGCATTGGACCTCGGACTTACTTCGCTATCATTAATTAAAAATGTCATTGCCACCATTCCCATAGCACGGGTTAAATTCACGGTACAGAGTGCTGTACTTGTACAAGAGCGCTACCGTTTGGCGACAGACTCATTCACTTCTGTAGACAGTTGACTAAACAAATATCAATGTCCTGGAGAACTGCCGTTATGTGATAATCCCAAGTAAATCAATGCAATTACACTTCCTTGAATAATTATTCCGTTTCTTGCATGAAGCTACTCTCTGAACGGTAAAACTTTCATTTCACTGTGGGATATTTAAAATTACGGTCTTTCATGATTGCACTAAGTTAATATAATTTGTAAAATTTGGAATGAACTGATTTGTATACATTTAGTCAGATGCTTTTCCAATTCACTGCGGGTTAAAGCAGGGAGATGCACTATCATCTTTACTTTTTAACTTCGCTCTAGAATATGCCATTAGGAAAGTTCAGGATAACACAGAGGGTTTGGAATTGAACGGGTTACATCAGCTTCTTGTCTATACGGATGACGTGAATATGCTAGGAGAAAATCCACAAACGGTTAGGGAAAACACGGGAATTCTAGATGAAGCAAGTAAAGCGATAGGGTTGGAAGTAAATCCCGAAAAGATTAAGTATATGATTTTAAATGGAACTATAAAAATTGGAGATTTATCTTTCGAAGAGGTGGAAAAATTCAAATATCTTGGAGCAACAGTAACAAACATAAATGACACTCGGGAGGAAATTAAACGCAGAATAAATATGGGAAATGCCTGTTATTATTCGGTTGAGAAGCTTTTGTCATCTAATCTGCTGTCAAAAAATCTGAAAGTTAGAATTTATAAAACAGTTATATTACCGGTTGTTCTGTATGGTTGTGAAACTTGGACTCTCACTTTGAGAGAGGAACAGAGATTCAGGGTGTTTGAGAATAAGGTTCTTAGGAAAATATTTGGGGCTAAGAGGGATGAAGTTACAGGAGAATGGAGAAAGTTATACAACGCAGAGCTGCACGCATTGTATTCTTCACCTGACATAATTAGGAACATTAAATCCAGACGTTTGAGATGGGCTGGGCATGTAGCACGTATGGGCGAATCCAGAAAAGCATATAGAGTGTTAGTTGGGAGGCCAGAGGGGAAAAGACCTTTGGGGAGGCCGAGATGTAGGTGGGAAGATAATATTAAAATGGATCTGAGGGAGGTGGGATATGATGGTAGGGACTGGATTAATCTTGCTCAGGATATGGACCAATGGCAGGCTTATGTGAGGGTGCAATGAATCTCCGGGTTCCTTAAAGCCAGTAAGTAAGTAAGTAGTATGAAAAATATAGAAACGATTAATGTTTATTCATTGTTCGATGCACTCTTTTAACACTTATAATCATTGAATAACTTTATAATATATCTACTGTATTAACGTTTGCAATTTACCTGGCTGACTAGTTTCGGAGTTGTATCCTTCATTGTCGAAAGCCTAGTGAAGGTCCGGCACTGTCTTCTGGTTTCTTGTTGTGGTGGGGTGTGTTCATGATTGTGTCAGAAAGGGTGTGTGTTTTGAAATTCAGCTGTGAGTTCAGAATGTGCTGTGAATGTGTTATAGCATGACAAACTATCAGCCAGATAAATTGCAAAATTTAAAGCAGTAAAGATATCATAAGGTTATTCAGTGATTAATTATTTGTTAGAAAATAGTCTAGACTTCCGACTTGAGGTGGGCTTTCGTTTGCTAAAAGTCGTTTGCTGTCAATCGAAAAACGGATGACAGTATAAAATAGTTCGATATTAACATGAGATTGTATGTCTAGATTTCTGTATCTGTTTAGGTAAACGTACTGCAAATTAATATGACTATAATGTAGAAACTTAGGTCAGTTGTATAAAAGTACTAATTATTTTTAATTAAACGTTAATAAATAACTGGAGGCTACTTTCTATATAATATGTTGTATGAATTAACTTATAAACACGTGAACTAGGTTTAGTACTAACTGATATTTGCAGTAGAATATCAGAGAATATCGCGAAAGATAAATAAAATTCGCATTTTTCAACTCTTTCGCTAATGAGATAGAAAACATAATCATCACCGCCTCCTGGATATGCATCTCAATTCTGTGACGAGGACCATGGACATTAGATTCAGAGCATGATTTCGTTTCGTTTGTGGCTGTAACAGAGGACGTAGTCTTTGTTCAAGTTCTTACACTACAACTTTTGGTAACCGAAATGTTATTCTAAATCATTTGTCATCGAGTTCAATGAACGGATTTCCTAGCTCGTGGAAAACAGGTGAAGCATAGCAAAATTCAGTATTATCATCAGATGAGACATTAGAATAATCAGAAAACTGGAAATAATTATATTAATTTTTAATTTAACTTAACAAAAAAAAAAAAGTAGCAAATATTTTGTGTAACATCCTTTCACCGCAATCGGAGGTTAAAAATCGCCAGTGGTCTAAAAATAAACTTCACTCATCATTTCACTTTTCTTTCGGAAATATTTTCTGTAGTCTTCAGTTAATATGATTAACTTGAGAAAATTCATCAATTACATTTAGCTTAAAGTTAAGATGAATTAACCTACTATTACTTACAAATGGCTTTTAAGGAACCCGAAGGTTCATTGCCGCCCTCACATAAGCCCGCCAGCGGTCCCTATCCTGTGCAAGATCAATCCAGTCTCTATCATCATATCCCACCTCCCTCAAATCCATTTTAATATTATCCTCCCATCTACGTCTCGGCCTCCCTAAAGGTCTTTTTCCCTCCAGTCTCCCAACTAACACTCTATATGCATTTCTGGATTCGCCCATACGTGCTACATGCCCTGCCCATCTCAAACGTCTGGATTTTATGTTCCTAATTATGTCAGGTGATGAATACAATGCGTGCAGTTCTGTGTTGTGTAACTTTCTCCATTCCCCTGTAACTTCATCCCGCTTAGCCCCAAATATTTTCCTAAGCACCTTTATTTCAAACACCCTTAACCTATGTTCCTCTCTCAAAGTGAGAGTCCAAGTTTCACAACCATACAGAAGAACCGGTGATATAACTGTTTTATAAATTCTAACTTTCAGATTTTTGGACAGCAGACTGGATGATAAGAGCTTCTCAACCGAATAATAACAGGCATTTCCCATATTTATTCTGCGTTTAATTTCCTCCCGAGTGTCATTTATATTTGTTACTGTTGCTCCAAGATATTTGATTTTTTCCACCTCTTCGAAAGATAAATCTCCAATTTTTATATTTCCATTTCGTACAATATTCTGGTCACGAGACAATATACTTTGTCTTTTCGGGATTTACTTCCAAACCGATCGCTTTACTTGCTTCAAGTAAAATTCCCGTGTTTTCCCTAACCGTTTGTGTATTTTCTCCTAACATATTCACGTCATCCGCATAGACAAGAAGCTGATGTAACCCGTTCAATTCCAAACCCTGCCTGTTATCCTGGACTTTCCTAATGGCATATTCTAGAGCGAAGTTAAAAAGTAAAGGTGATAGTGCATCTCCCTGCTTTAGGACAAAGGAATTTAACATTGCGATGAGAAACCTATGTATAAAAGAATGACGAAATAACTTAATCAGTGGACCATATTAAAAAATTAGCAGATTTTGACAATTTGTAAAACAAGAGAACATCATTTATGGTTGCTAAGTCAAAGCCTGATGTTCTCTTGTTTTAGAAATTGTCACAGCCTGCTAATTTCTAAGCATGGCACACACTGTAGGTTTGTTATGACAGTGTTAAATCCCTATATCCCACAATCTGATAAACACTCTATACATACTTAATGGTATAAACTGAGCTCAGGTTATGCTGATAGCGCGCGAATATAAAGACAAAAAAAAAAAAAAAGCGTCACCTTGCGGAGGAATATATTAGTTGTCACGTGCTTTTGTTAACCTTTACTTTTTAATAAGAGCGACAGGAAAATACGGAGTGTCCCAAATTGATCTATATATTCTTTGAAATACTATTTCACAGCAAAGAAATGAGATATAAATATGATTTTTGCGGTTTATGATTCAGAAGGCAGTGGAAAGCATGGAAAGATGTTCATCTGTTTATAAACAAACATGGCGGTGCAATTATCGTTCTATAAACGTAAGTGGATACTGAAATATTATTGGAAAGTGGAGAATGTTGTTGAGGTTCAACGACGTTGGAGGGTTGAATTTGGAACACAACCACCAACAAGGTTAACTATCATAAGAATCCGAGACAAGTTTGAAGTCGACGGAACGGTGCAAGATGTGTTGAAAGGGCGGTGCGGAAGAAAGAGAAGTTCCACCGATAACGAGAGTTTTGTATGTATGTATGTATTTATTTACACTGCAAGTGGGCAAGCACCCGGTGGCAGTGGTATATACAATATAAACAATACACAATAAAAAAACAATACACAATTTTGATGCAGTCATGCAGGCTTTTGCACAATCCCCAAAGAATTCAGTGAGGCAATGTTCTCGTGAGATTGGTATCAGCAAATCCTGTGTTCATCGAATTTTGCGAGCTCAAAAATGAAAGCCTTACATTCCAAGACTTGTCCACGCACTAAATGAGAACGACCCAGATAGGCGACTGGAATTTTGTGAGTGGTTCTTAAACATGTGTGATGAAAGGAAAGATTTTCAAGACTTAATTGTTTGGTCATATGAAGCCACATTTAAACTTAATGGCACAATTAGCCGGCACAATTGTGTGTAGGGCTACAGGGCTAACGGAAACCCACATATCTTTCAAGAAAAGGCCGCCAATCTTCCAGTAGTAACAGTATGGTGTGGTCTGTCTTCCAGAGGAATAATTAGGCCGCACTTCTTCGAAGGGACTGTCATGGGTGAGAAATACCTGCAAATGTTGGAAACCACGATTCCACGTCTTAATGACTTCTTTGAGAATGAAAATGGGTTTTACTTTCAACAAGACGGGGCTCCAGCTCACTTTCATGTCAATGTGAGGAATTTTCTCGATCGCACACTGAATCAGAAATGGATAGGACGAAGAGAAAGTACAGCGGAGTTCCCGCTTCGATCTCCAGATTTAACCCCTTCAGACTTCTATCTATGGGAGCTCTAAAGGTCACAGTGTACTCCACAAAACCACAAACACTGGAGGAACTGAGAGTTCAGATCGAACATACCTGTAATGATATTCCATTAGCAACAATCCAGTTGGTATGTCGCTCTGTCGTACGTCGTTGTTGGGAGTGTACTGTTGCGGAAGGGGGCCATTTTGAACATGTACGGGCTTAAGGGTATATGTACGTGAACGACCAGAAGTATTATCAGGAAATGCAGGCTCTAAATTTCTAAAATTTTATGAGAAAATGAACTCACAATTGGACAAAAATTACAAGGTACCACAACAAGACTTATTAGAACATAAATAACTGATAAAAATATAAAAAACGCTACTAATAATATTGTTTAGAATTCACTTTTTAATTTAAATTAAATTTTCGAAAATTTGAAAATTTTCACACATTATTTCATAACTCCACAACGATTAGAGATAGAATTCTGAAATTTTGTACACTGATTTAACATGAATTTATGCAAAAGGTAGACTACAATAATGCCCATTTCTTTGAAAATAGAAAAATTAGGTCACAAAACATTATGTAAATTTTAATATATTTTATATAGGACAAATAAAAAATTAATTGTATTAAATAAACAACTCTACATGTCTGAGAGTAGTCTACTTTTCAGAAATAACTGTTTATTACATGCAGGAAAAATATTAAAGATGTCAGAGAGATCGTAACAATGTTATGGTTACCAAATGATATAAGTTAACTGCAGAATTTTTTTGTTTATTTTTTTTTTTTCATACATTGATAAAACTGGTTTCAAAAATATTATTAGTAACCTTTTTTTTATACTTTTATCAGTTATTTAAGTTATAATAAGTCTTGTTGTGGTACCTTGTAATTTTTGTCCAATTGTGAGTTCATTTTCTCATAAAATTTTAGAAATTTAGAGCCTGCATTTTCTGATAATATTTGTGGTCGTTCACGTACATATACCCTTAAGGAATACAAAACCGCAAAAATCGTATTTCTGTCTCATCTCGTTGTAGAGAAATAGTGTTTCAAAATGTGTATACATCAATTTGGAACACACTGTAGAGACGTTACAAAAGACAACTTTTTTGTTACTTACACTGCACATATTTGAAAAAAATCTGATTGATTCTTGCAGCTATAATGGACTCTCTCTATATCATGCAATATCTCTTTTGTTTCATTGTTTCAGACTTGATTAATGATAACATTGGCGACGACATCAAATGTGTCCAAAAGATCTACAAGCGACACGGCTTCAAGGCCTGGTACGGGTGGCAGAAGAAGTGCCAGAAGACTCTGCCTGCACTGCCCAAATGCTAAAGCACTGCCTAATTGCCTCACAAGTGGTGTCTTGTTGTATCACTTGTGAGGTTCAGACTGTCTTTGGACAGTTGACTAAACAATGTGTCATATAACGCTTATTTGAAATGCTACTGATTTCATAATATAGATCGGATGAAGTCAGGAAGACTGACCAAAATATTAACCTAGAGGATGACGTACCGTCGTCTGTCTTGTGGCCAAATGGAAGTATACGCTTTGAGTTGAAACAGGCTTTTAGCCTAACCTTATAAAATAAAATTGAATTCAAACGCAAACTTACTGGGCTTTGATTTTTATTGTAATTGTAATTGTAAATTTAATAATAATTGTAATTTTATTTGTAATTTTAATTGTAAATTTAATACTAATTGTAATTTTATTGTTCATATTATAGTTGGAATCTCGTGGTAGAGGGGCAGAGAAGGCCTGACGGCCTTATCTCTACCAGGTTAAATAAATAAATACTACTAATAATAAATACTACTATAGTAGAAGGAGAAGAAGAAGAAAAAGAAAAAGAAGAAGAAGAATTTTTAAAATGTATATGTTTAAATTCTGCTGTATTACAAATTAAACAGAATAAAACACATCCATAAAATCAATAGTTGTTTTTTCGAATTTTATTAATATTAGGCTATCCTGAAAACTTCCCTCGCGTTAACCACATGAAGGATCATACTGCTATACATTACAGTTATGTATTGCTGAGTAATTGCCGGACAAGTAAAAGTTCAAACAGTTTAGCTCTAATCGTCATCTATACTAATAATAAATCTGTAGCCGAAATTTATCTGGTAATTTTCGATTTTCCAAAAATAATTGGTCCTAACATATATAATTAACCACCCTGAAACCGAAAATCGCTTTTTTGAAATTTTTGTTTGTATGTCTGTCTGTCTGTCTGTATGTTTGTTACCTTTTCACGCGATAATTGCTGAACGGATTTCGATGAAAATTGGAATATAAATTAAGTTCGTCGTAACTTAGATTATAGGCTATATGGCATTCAAAATACATTATTTAAAAGGGGGGTTATAAGGGGGCCTGAATTAAATAAATCGAAATATCTCGCTTATTATTGATTTTTATGAAAAATGTTACATAATAAAAATTGCTTCAAAAATAATTTCCGATAAGTTTTATTCTTTGAAAAATTTTGATAGGACTGATATTTAATGAGATAAATGAGTTTTAAAATTAAAATAACTGCCATCTAAGGCCGTGTAATGAATTAAAAAACAAATGACTTCGTCTATAAGGGGCCTTGGACAGCAACAATCGAAAGCTATGAAAGATAGCCTACAGATAACGTTTCTGCGTTTCTATGAAGTAATATCGGAAGCTTAATTAACCGATTTGTATAATTAATTATTAATTCACCATTGGAAAGTGTAGTTTCTCTAGATGGACATAATGCTATAATGTTATCACAGTAACTCCTGAGTGAATCGAGGACAGGTAAGATTAAAATATATTCTTATGCACAGAAAACTTGATAGGCTATTCTGTATATTCGTTTCCTGTATTTCCTAAAATAATTTTTATGACCAAATGAGTGGTCTCTGAATCAAGATGATCGCATTTTAATTTTTTAATTAAATTTAAATTAAGTAACATAATAAACGATTTATCCTTCTATCAAACACGAATGTTCCCTGGATCAAACGTCCTATTTTAATTATATAATTACTTTATATTTATTTCTAACGGGTGCAGCGGAGCGCACGGGTACGGCTTATGCTTAAGTAAAATGTTTCGCAACTGCGGAAAAGTAATTTCTTCTCCCATCATGCGATTTTTGTTCTGTTTTGGGTCTAATATAAAGTATGTCCAGAATACTACTTGAATTATTTCCTGTGTATGTTTTTTTTTTTTTTTTTTTCAAACTCAGTTTGTTCTGATTTTTACACTAAAAGCTCTGTATTACATTGCATAATATTTCGTCGTTGGTTTTCGTTCTGTTCTTGAGATTAGGCCTAATTGAGCAATATGAAGCGATGTAATCTTAGCTTTCGTGATTTTACTTAAAACTTCTCTCCTCAATCATATAGCATTACTGGCACAACTAGAACAATCCAATTCTTTTTTAACGTTGAATGTTTAATTGGGAACCTATTCGGGAAGAATTTCCGTTACCATTTCACAATGATAGATAAAATGATTTTACCCTCTACATTTCAAGCTCTACATGCAGCAGCTATACCAAGATACTATGTCTATTGTTCGAAAACATAGAAAACCTGACTTTTTTCACTTTAACCTACAATCCACAATGACTTAAAATAGCTATTGCTTTACTCCCATATGAAAAACCCACTGATCGTCCTGACATTGTTACTTGCGTTTTCGTGTCGAAACTCGAAACCTGAAGGTGGATAAGTCCAAGAAAATGTATTTGGCATAAAAAAAAATTCAGAGGGAGTATATTTCATTGTTAAGGAAGCAAATAACTTTCAATATTTTAATTTAAATATGATTAAAATTACAGTTCCATTATTATAAAATACTAGGTTACAATATTACGAGAAATCGAGCGTGAAGTCTAAGTGGTAACGCATTAGACTCGCATTCGACAGGTCGCCGGTTCAAACCCCGTGACCGGCCAATCTGGCTAGGGTTTTTCATGGTTTCCCTCAGTCACAAAGGCAAATGGCTATTGAAAATTTACACCGTCTCAATCACTAATATCATAAACATTAATAAAAAATCTAAAATCAGTTACGTGATCACTACCTAAACGAAACAAAAACGTACTTCCAATGTGATAATGTTATGGTTTGAGAGTCACAGAAGATGTTCCAAATGGTGACCATTCATATTAATGCACATTCGAAGGCGTTCTCCGAAAGACCGTATGACTGCTCGGCATGTTGCTGGCTGAATGGACACACCAGCCTGTCGAATGCGTTGCTGCATGTCGTCTGGTGTTGTCGGAATGTTCTGGAACACACTGTCCTTTACAGTTCCCCACAGGAAGAAGTCGAGTAGCGACATGTCCGGAGAACGTACAGGCCACTGTACGTGGATTGAGATGTCGACAGTTGTGATTTTTTTCATGTTAAGGCGGCAAACACACAACTCACGATGTGTACGGACGTCAGTCGTCTTTCGTTTTGTGTAAGTTAATGCACAAGATGAATGGGGCACCACAACAAACGGCACATTCTGATGGCATTTATTTTGCATTTTATTGTCTTTATTGATTGGGAAGGTGACATTGTGATACATTTTTGAACTCGTCTTAATGTGTGTAATCAATGTAACATGATTAAAGTATGTAGTGGTATTTGAAAAATTCATGACGTCACGTGTATCTTGTACCACAATGTAGT